>NW_028246541.1:0-63668 GCF_964263255.1 Lissotriton vulgaris | reverse complement strand
GTGTGTGTGTGCGGGCGTGCATGCGTGTGTGTGTCAGGTAAAGTGCTCCAATACCCTAGAGTGTCTGGAGTAGCTCTATAAAACTGACAAAAAACTAAATACATGTGAGAGAGTGGGTATTGTGAGATGCGGGACACTTGTAGCAAAGTAGGCAACTTTTGGCGATTCTTTCTTATATTGTAGCTCAAGTCATCTGACTGGTACTTCCGTGGAGTCTGATTGTGATGCACTTGTTGTACATGACTTTTTTGACCTTGTTCTCAAGTGAAGTTGGGAAATGAAAACGAGAAGCATGATGTGCTCTCCGAATATTCGGCCTGCACTGAAATAATACTAGGTTCCATTCTATCTTTACTGGAGAAATATGTATTGAGTTCGGACCATATGCTTGAAATGATCTCTGTACTTTTGCTCGAAGAGCAAAAGGTATCAAAAACTGACATCATTAACTATTCGCCTAAGATATGTATGCAATCGAGGGAACAGACAGATGCTAGGCCTCTTTCTCCTGCTCTCCAGAGAGAGTTGAGTGTGCGTCTGTCCAAGCAGGAATACCCCTTTTTCTAGTACCACCATTGAACTTTCGTGTAATCTTGACAAGGAAGAGTTTTGTTTAAGTTCCCTCTTTGGGGAGTCCTCAGTGGGCCCTCCTCTGGGAAACATCACACTAAAACCTTAACCGTTGTTTATCAAGGGAAAAAGGGGGGCAGTATGGATAACAAGAAAGATGAGAAAAGCAGGAGCTAAGTGGGGCAAAAAGCTAGGGGAGAGATGGAGGGGGATGCTCCACCCCATCCTCCTCTCAGGGTGAACCCCCTACTTTATCATGGAAAGGGGGTTAAAAGCTAGGAAGAAGGGAGTTCTCGTAATAACTCCTAAAGGGGATAATATGAAAAAGAAACATAAAAAGACAAGATGATTCCCTAAACCTAAAACGGCAAAATTAGATTTCCCACAGATCCCCGATTGCCAGAGTGAACCCCAAATTACAATGGTGGAGGGAAGTCCTAAATTGCCATTTGAGGAGGGTGCACCTAGAGACCCGAATATAGTACACTTTAGATTAGACGGGGATATGGGGGCTACAGGAATGGCAGATATTCCATCAAGCCCAGTGTTGCAGGCTCCACAAGTCCCCAATCCCCTTCAGACCAGTGAGTTGCATGCTTCCATGACTGGGGGGTTTCTAAAGGGAGGTGGGGCTGTCATTCCTCCGACACGACCTATGAATTGGGGGCCAGAGTGGATGCAAGCTCAACGGTGGGGTCTCATGTACTGGGTAACCCACAGATGGTATATAATAGAATTTCCTCAGGGACAATAACATTGCATAACAGAATGTCAGATATCCCAATCACCACTACAGTATCTCATCTAACTACTCAGTTTAATGAGGAGGCACAAGCTGCAAGTTATGGCGATAGAGTGCATCTATGGATCCCTCCACAAGGCGTTGCAAGGAAAAATAATGGGGTGCAGAAGGTCTCCTCTTCCATTGCTGATTTTATCTGGCTGTTCGACGGTGAATCCTACACAGTAAATAGATGATTCATTCTCAAGCTCTTTTATGAGATAGACGCACTAAAGTTGGTGGAAAGTAGGGATATCTCGTCCGTGAATATTAACTTGCATAAGAGCCTCTTTTATTCCAGGGTCGCTTTTAGCTCTGTGATTGTGGCAAATTTGGTCCTGCAAAACTGTGATAATTTTTTTTAACGAGGGCTGGATTTAATGCCTGTATTAGACTCTAAGGAACATCACATTTTGTGCCCTACATTTTAGTACCCAAAAGTACAGAGTCCTGGTAATCCTGTGCTGTTAGATGCTTTGGGCCCTACTCAGAGTTCCCATCGGGTAATAGTCTAAAGATTAAGGTGACTTTAGATAAAAGGGGTTGTTCAATAAACTTGGTGTCAGATGCCGTTTACATTTTTCAGGACAAAGACATAGATGACAATTTGGCTCAGTGGAGTTGGGTCACTAAATCCTTGAATACCAACTGCCCAGTGGTAGAAAGAAGTGGTCCTTTGAGGTAGCCAGGGGGGTATACTTCTCTCCTGGAATATGGCCGGTTTAGGTCAGAAAGATGAGAAATTGAATTTTCGGAAATCCCTGAATCCCTCAATTATATGGTTAGAGGAAACTTGGGCTTGTAAAGATTTTGATTGTGATGTCTTTTTTTTTCCTGTTATGCTAAGTACTCCGAAAGAGGTCACGCTAGCGGGGGGTATCCATTTTGCTTAACAATCCAATAAACTGGGATCAGAAAGTCTTCCGTCTTCCAACAAATCTATGTATCTGTCTCAAGCTATCTTATTTGTGAGAATCTGTTAGCCTTCTTTTCTTTTTGGTGGCAAATGTATATATGCCTCTAGGGAGAAAGTTTGATCATTTGTTAAGTACACTTCTCTCATATATTCATGAGATATCTACCCTGGAAGAATGCCATTTGGTTGTTTTAGTGGAAGATCTGAATGCGAAAATTTTGAATTCTGCGCTGGAGATCTAAGCCAACTCAGATAAAGAGGAGATTTGGCATATTCCAGATTCCCTCCTACCACATAAAATAAAAACGGACAAATGTGGTCTACTTTTGCTGGATAGTATCAGAAGCATGGACCTGGTTATTTTAAATGGTAGGGTTCCACTTGATAAAGCAGCAGATTTTACTTTTAACTCCCATCAAACACAAAGCTTATTGGACTACGTGGTTGTCTCCTACCAAATGTTTGGGGCGTGTGAAAATGTAGTGGTCTCTCTGTCAATATGGAGTGACCAAAGTGTATTGGGTTTGACAATTGGTTTTAATTTACCCGCATTGAACCAAGGGAACCTGGACCAGGGCTCGGTAGTCTTTAATAAAGCTAACGGCCATTCCTTTTGGACCCCAAAAGATACCATTGAGGTAGGTGTGATGGTGAAGAAAGTTTACGTAGAATGGCAGGGCTCTGAATCTCCAAACATTCTACAGGTTTTTGAGACACAAATGAATGAGATAACTAGCAGTGGGGGGAAAACATGGCGGCAGTAGGCTGACTGCAGCAGTGCTCCGCTCCGTCTCGCTCCCGGATGCCTGACCGGTAGCAGTTCTGACTACGACTCACTCATTTTTTTAAGGATTACGCAGCAACATTAAGCATTAAGCACCTTTTGTAAACTTAAGTCTCTATTTCGTGAAAACAATCACGCGATCTCCTCGCTCCTACCTCGATGTGCCGGGTTCCCAGCGCAAGTCTCAGCGCTCAGGAGAGAGGACGCAGTGGATAGACCAGCTGCAGCGGAGACGAACGAGGAGGTGAACGCCCTTCTCGTGCCGAGCCCTCACCTGCGCGGTTACGCTGGAAACAAGCCGCCCTGGAGCTCCGCAGAGCTAGGCGGATTCAATGTCTTCTCAGGGTTTCCAGCACTAACGGAGCCTCTCGCATAAACAAGCTGACATCTGGAGTTAGCGTTTTACCAGTCACAAAATCAGACGGCGGTTTTGTTTTCCCACGCACAAGTGCTTCACAAAAGGGCGATTACAATGAATTTTCTACAGCAAGTGAAAACTTTGTTAATGAGGAGATAAACAGCAGAAATAATTGCATATCGACAAGTTCAACTTTGGCACACATGAGCGCTGCAGAGTCTGCTAGGAAGTTAAGAGGTAAGAGCGCAGCAAAGGGGTTGGTGGGGACCAGCATATCCCGTAAAAAGAAAGTTGAAAGCGCGTTGCAAGCTATTGAAGAAGAGGCTGGCAGGGAGGATTTTGAGCTGGGAAAAAGCCCCCAATTCGGCGCAAAATTAAATCCAGATCAGGAAACATCCTCTTACCTTTCGACTGAGGTTAAAGCAAAAAGGGGAAGGAAACGTTGCAAAGCGAAACCCCCTACAGCTCCCGTTCCTAAAATCACCCCATCTTTGCGCTCATATTTCAAGGTGGTCCCTCAAATCTTGAATATTGGAAAACATCACTCCCAATCTAGTAACAACATTTCCAAACCCGGTTCAGAGACCATGGAAACCAATGGGCAAGTTCTGTCCCTTGAGACCTCAGCCAATTTAGTAGACAATCAGCTTGAGGTAGAGAGTTCAGTGCTTAAAAATACAGCGGACCAAGCTATAATAAACCCTGATATGTTAAAGGCAGTGGATGAAACAACATTACCCTTTGTACCAGCTGATGGCTGTAATGATCCCATCAGTATCCCTACTGTTAACATTGAAGATAACTTTGAGGCTGGAATATTTTCTGAAACCCCTTTGAAAACACCTCAAGAATTAAGTGATGCTGTCGGATCATGTTTAGAAACTATCTCTGTAGCCTCAGTACAAACAATGTTTGCGGCATTATCTGCAGAGATTAAGCAAGGCTTTGCCGAGCCAGCCTCTAATCAGAGAGAGATAAGGAGTTTTTGCGAGTCTCTTGATGAGAGATTAGGCACCCTGACGCTGAGAACCCAAGCATTGGAGGAAACTGTGGGTCAAATATCGATGAGGGCTGAGGGCACCACGGAAGATATCGCAAGATTAAAAAAAGAAGATCTAGCCCTCTCGGAGAGAATGGAGATCTTAGAAAACAACGCAAGGCGTAGTAATATACGCATCTTGAATGTTCCTGAGGGAAGCGAAGGTTCGGATATTAAGAGTTACATAATCACTCTACTAAAAGAAACTTTAAACCTTTCCCAATCTATTGAGGAGTTAGCAACAGACATTCAACGCATACATCGAGATCCCTTTAGACGTAACCCCCAGCGGACTAAGCCTAGGAAAATCCTCGTAAACTTTCATACCTACTCATTGAAGGAGCATATCTTGAATCAAGCACTTAAGCTTAAGTCACAAACATTCAAAGGCTATAACTTTCAGATTCGCTCAGATTTGTCTCGCTTCACCTTGGATAAACAGTGGGAGCTGGGCCAAAGGATGGATGCTTTCCGTAAACTGGGTGCTACAGTACAAATGGGTTTCCCTGCATCTCTTAAGATTATGCTAGACAACAAAATGTACAACATTAGATCAGTGCAGGCTACTGATGATCTTCTATTATCCTTTGGCAGCAGGAGACAAAGGGAGTAATACTAAGATGTGTTGAAACAACCAAGAACAAACTAAAGGAACGTCATTAACTCTTAATCTCTGAATCCCCATAGGCCCGAATGCCCAAATACCTAATGCCTAAACGCCTAAAATGCATTGATTTAGGTAATGTTGATAAACCATACTATGAGTAAATGTAGACGTGAATTTACCTTGGGTAATTTATAATTGTCCCCCACGTTGAACCTCGTCGGAGGCCTTGAGGAGGTTCAACGTGGGGGACAGATTTCGGAGAACGATAAATCTTCTATATAGAAGCCCATCTGCTTCACTGTTGATTAATGGAGGCTTGACGGAGCCCTTCATGGTCATGAGAGGAACCAGACAAGGTTGTCCCCTGTCTCCCCTCCTCTTTGATGTATATATCGAACCCTTCGCTCAAACCCTAAGAGATAGCATACTCATTAAACCTTTTATTTTTGGCGGCTGGGATAAGAAGGTGGCACTTTATGCAGACAATATTATGATTTTTTCTACGAGCTACGACGAAGCATACCCAGAGATAATTGAACAGGCCCTTAAAAGTGTCAGGATATGAAATTAACGCCCTAAAGACAGAGTCAATGTCCTGGAATAGTAATATAACTGATAATAACGGGACATCCAAAAACCAAATTCGTTATCTGGGGGTGAATATAGTTAAGGATATCAACGCGATTGCTTCTTTTAACTTCAACAAAGTAGCTGCAGAGTGTCGTAAACTTATGAGAGACTGGTCTGATCTTCCGCTCTCTGTTTTGGGTAAGGTTAATTTGATGAAGATGAGTATCCTACCGAAAGTTTCTTTTTTGTTTACCTCAATTCCACTTTTTTTTTACCCAAAATGAATCTCAAAATTACAGAGCGCGATCACTAGTTTTATTTGAAACAGTAAAAGTCCCAGAATCTCGTGGAAAAAAATTACGCGTCGCAGGGAGAAGGGAGGGCTGGCTGGACCAGACCTTCAAATATACGCATGGGCGTTTCAGCTATCGCACACGCGTATGTTGCTTAAAACCCCGACATCTACAGGTATGGGCCCTCTTTTTTCCACATTATTGGAATGCGAAGGAGTAAATCAAGCTGGTTTTTTGTTCAAATTTGGCGACCCCAAATTCTTTAAGAAGATAAAATTGAAAGTTCTACAAGGCATTGTATCTACTTGGTACAAAGTTAGGCAAGCGATAAAGGTTGGTTACTATTCTGCGAAGGCTCCGATATGGAACCTACCCGCTCCCCCATTATGGACAATAGATGCTCTTAATAATCCGCTAATAGAAGCTGGTATCAATAGTTGGGATGACTTGTTTATGGATGGGTCTCTACTTCCATGGGACTATCTAATTAATAAAGTAGGCCCAAGTCTGTCGAGATTTAAATATATCCAGATCTCCAGCTGGTCACAGTCATATAAAGAGCAGCTAACACGAAGTAACAAGCAGCCTATAGGTGGTTATAGCGAATTGGTAACTTGCCTTTTAGACAGCCCAGAGGCAAAGAAAGAAATTTCGCGTTGGTACAATAAAATAATAGATGAAATAGATGTCAACTTTCACCTACCGACAACATTGTGGGCTGAACTAATGCCAGGCTTAGATGTGGAAGAGCTTTGGACTGCTTCTTGTTCAATGCTTTGGGACCTAGTTAAACCTTTGTGGCTTCGTAGGAATCACCTCTTTACAATACATAGGGCATACTATTCTCCCCATAGGTTAACTAAGTTCTCATTAACAGGTCCAGTCCTATGTCCTAGATGCGGGTCAATCGCAGCCTCGGATATACACATGCTTTTTGAATGTCCAAATCTATCGGATTATTGGGAAGCCATAAGGAATAAGTTATCACAATCTTTGGGTGAACATGTCTCTATAGACCTTACTCTTGTTATCTTTGGTCTGAAAAGTAAAATCCGCAACGCAGCAACTAATTTGATATTTTATTCCATTCTAGCGGCACGCAGGGAGATATGTAGACACTGGAAAGATGCTCAACCGCCTACAGTACATGAATGGCGAACGTCACTCCTTCAAATCTCCAAACTAGATTTAGCCAGAGTAGGAAATCCCAATAGGAGAGCGTTCTGGGCCATGCTTGGATAGTAGTGACAAACCTGTTTTTTTGTTTTTTATTTCCCCCAGGTCCTATGATTAATGTGCGCATTGCCTATCCTAGTTATCAAGTCTAACACTCTTGGTGCTAAAGGGGCCTCGATAATTCGGGCACTATCAACTAAGGTACCGCCTGAAGCAAGTTCATGCTTGGTCAGTGTATATGGTGCTGATGGGAATTGGTCTCCCTACTCATCGTATGAATTCCCCTACCAGCTATAAGCTGAGATAGCACAGTACACGACCAGTCGTCTCATTGCTCTGTGGTGGTTTTTTTTCTTGCTTTTGATAGATTGGAGCTATGCACGCAAATGAGGATTAAAAAAAAAAAAAAAAAAAAAATGAATGAGATAAAACACTTAAGTGCTGATTCAACTGGCCCCCGGGTTGTAATCCAGGGGTTGCCACTTCTGAAAGTATTAAATCAAGAAATTAAGAGTTTAATCAGAAAACAATATTTATAATTCTCTATTGGCAAACAACAGGAAATCAACCGCTTAAGCGAGCTAGAAATCGTTACAGAATTAGAGACAAGAGAAGGGAGTTTGATGTCAAATGGACCGGGCTAAGGGAAGCCGCCAGAGCCAAAAACTAAAAAAAATACCGCATCTGATCACAGAATACTGCGATTCAAGACAGAGGGCTCTGCCTATTCCAATTCCAGAAAGGGGTGGGTGGTTTATATCTCACTAATATATCAAAACAATGGTACAGTACCTATTTTGACACCCTCTATAGAGGAGTCTTCTCTACTAGAATATGGTCCTCCATCAAGGGATGAAGTTGTGGGTTAGATAAAGAATAGTAAATCCTCAGGCGCATAAGGGCTGGATGGAATTCCTATTGTGTTAATTAAAAAGGAGCCAGCAGCTTGGGGAGCTCTTTTAGCACCATTGTTTGATTCCTGCTTCCGAACCACTAACATCCCCTCCTCCTGGAAGGGGAGCATTATAGTTCCTTTGTATAAAAAGG
Source organism: Lissotriton vulgaris (assembly GCF_964263255.1). Lineage (NCBI taxonomy): Eukaryota > Metazoa > Chordata > Amphibia > Caudata > Salamandridae > Lissotriton > Lissotriton vulgaris. Next base: position 55,527 of record NW_028246541.1, on the reverse strand, counting down.
GCCCAAAGAGCCACCCCACCAGTTTTAGACAGATTGCGTTGTTGGACGCTATGGGCAAAGTATTTCCTAAAAGCAAACTCTGTTACCTGCAGCAATTGGCCAATGACCAGAACATTTTACCTCTAGAACAGGCGGGCTTTAGAAAGAATCACGGAACCCTGGACAAAGTTGCGGCTGTCCAGACCATTGTAGAGAAATATGCTTTCTCACGAAGCATGCCGGTCTATACGGCTTTCATTGATTTCTCCACAGCATTTGATAAAGTGGATCGTCAAACGCTGTGGAGAAAGCTTCAACTTCTTGGAATGCCACACCATCTTCTGGGCCTCTTGATAGAATTACATACAGGCACTTGGTGTCAAGTGATGATGGGAGGCCAGCAAGGTCTATCAGGCAGGATCGAGACTGAAAATGGGCTGAAGCAGGGCTGCCTGTTGGCCCTTTTCTGTTTCCCCTCTATATATATGATCTTCAGGGCACACTAAATTTAGTGAGGGGGATGACCCTAGAATTGGTTCATTGTCTATAGATTCCCTACTTTACGCAGACGACGTTGCAATTTTGATTTAACTCCTATCGGCTTGCAACATTGACTGGATGTCCTAATGAAATATGCAGAGGGTCATTTAAAAAAATAATATTTCCAAAAGTAAAATCTTAATCTTCCGCAAAAAAGGTAATAGAACAAAGAAAGAGTATAAATGGTTGTTAGGGCAGCATGAGGAACTGGAATTGGCCGACTCATATTTGTATCTGGGTAAGGATTTTGCAAAAAACGGGCGTGACTCAGAACATATTAAATTATGTGTTGGTATTGCCGCCCCTCAGGCTGGAGGTCTGTACAGATTTTATAAAAAATCTTTGGGAGACGTCATTTTTGTCATGTCCTGTCAGTATTTAAGGATAGAATTCCGCCCTCATTAACCTACACCACAGAAGTATTGGATAATAATTACTGGCTCGCCCTTGACAAGGCTGAAGGCTGGTTCTTCCGCCAAATTTGTAATCTAAATTCTCTGGCCTCCCCACATGTTTTACACTTGGAATTTGGTTTAGTCTCCTCTTTTATTTTAGCTTTGTCACCGGTCCTGAGGTGGGGGAACGCTCTCTTCTGGGGAGATAAGGCCTCCCTCAGGGTTGCCTTGAGACTGGAAATCTTTGACAAGTTTAAGGATTATTCAGCATTTTTTAGATCATTTGTATATGCAAATGATTTATTTGGGCTCAGTTTAAATAGTAATTCACCTATGCCAAAGTCTGCATTGAAGCTATTCATAAAGAACTCTGTAAGTTCTATTAGCATGGCAAGAGATATTGCTCTAAGTAAATCTAAGTCCAAAAATGAGTTGGTCTGTGGTAGTGCCTTGGGTAAAAGGGCTCAACCTTTTTTAATCTGGAATCACCCACATGGGACTAGAAGATTGATGCTTCTTTTGAGAATTAATCTGTTGCCCTTAAGAGATGTTACTGGCATATGGGATAAAATCCCGAAAGAGGAGAGAATTTGTGAATTATGTTATACTAAAATCCAGGATCATAATCATGTTTTATTTGTGTGTCCGGAATTACAAAGGGCAAGGCGCTTGTTTTTAAGACCATCATTTATTCAATTTAATATTCATTCAGCCCAGAAGGCCAGAAAATGTGTTTAATCTGCACCAAATGAAATGGTCTGTTATAGGATCTTTATTAGGGTTTATTTAAAATCTCGCTATTAGTTGCCATTACTGTACAAAAACTATATTCACCCTTCTGCTGCACTTTCTAATCTATTGTTGTATTTTAGGAAAAAAAGGGAAATATTTTTTGTATTGTATTTAAAATTGTCAGTTTTATTGTATTGATGCATTTTGTTGACCTCCGTTGGAGCTCCTTAACAAATAAAATGTTTCATCTGGTCTTTGTCTAGTGAGGGAATCTGTAGAGAAGGAGGTCATTGTTGGGAGCAAAAAAGATTCTCGAACCAAGATCATCAGCCCTGAAGCCAGACCTGCTGGGGTGGATTTTTGAATAACAACCCTTTGCATTCTGAAACTTGTGTTTTTTTGTTTTAGTATTATCACAAATGGGCAGTGAATGCTTCATGGAGCCTTCTGCCCACATAGTCCACACTGACCCTGTCCCATTTATGTCACCCACCCCCATCCCCACAGCTTTGCCTTCTCCATCACAGTAGCCATGCTTTTTTGTACTTCAGCCACCGAGGACATAGAACAAGACCATGTCACAGCACTGCACAGATCACAGAGACCAGTTGAAAGCAGCAGCCTCACTTCTCATAATTTAAGCGACTTCTTCGAAGCTGGATGCTTTTTCCCATCGACGGTACAAAAGGGGGTGGTGATGGACGGAGCATCTAAATCAATCAAACACTCACACCCAGTCAAAAGATCTGGGTTTAATCCATCACCGTTCTTTAGCCCACTCTGCCACCCCAGTTCAGACATGGCTATATGCAAATCAGTCTGACCCTGTGCCTCATGGGAACAGTCCAGCCCGAACTGCCAAGCCATGTCTTCCCTGGACCGGAAACAAGCTTCCGAGGACCGGTTTCTGGCATTCCTGCCGTCTTCAGCCCGGCTTGCTTGAATCCAGTGGCAAAGTGAGCAAGGGACTCATGTCTGAGCATACCCTGCCACACTTTTGGTGGCCAAAAGCGGTACAAAAGGGGGTGGTGATGGACGGAGCATCTGAATCAATCAAACACTCACACCCAGTCAAAAGATCTGGGTTTAATCCATCACCGTTGTGGCAGGGTATGCTCAGACGTGAGTCCCTTGCTCACTTTGCCACTGGATTCAGCAAGCTGCAGTTCGGGCTGGACTGTTCCCATGAGGCACAGGGTCAGACTGATTTGCATATAGCCATGTCTGAACTGGGGTAGCAGAGTGGGCTAAAGAACGGTGATGGATTAAACCCAGATCTTTTGACTGGGTGTGAGTGTCTGATTGGTTCAGATGCTCCGTCCATTACCACCCCCTTTTGTACCACTCTTCCCATCGAGGTTTCCTGTATTGTACCTTTCCATGACTCTCTATACCACTTCTTTTCTCCAAGGACATAGCTGCCAAGGTTATGTGTAACATTTTCATAATTACCCTGTAATTATAAGTGATATTTCAACAACTATGAGTGACACTTTCTCATGAGCAAAATCAAGTAATGAAGACCAGGGAAACATATAAACATCACAAATTACACCGTAATCAATTAATCCGGCCATCTTTACCCAGCCTAGTATGCCAACTCACTGGGCCTCTGACCGCTCCCTGACAATCAATCAAATTAAGTGCAGCAGAAGAGCATCAGGACTGCAGGCTGCTCTCTCTGTCCCACATGGAGACCAGACTGAGTCTGTCACAGGCTTGAGAGGCCACAATACTAATCTTAGCTGCCTCAATCAGGATGTATGATTGGGCAAGTCTTTGGAGAGGCTGTGGCCCACATAACGGTCACAGCCAGGAAGGCTGTATTATTTCAATAAGAGAAGGAGTCACAGCGCACTATAAAAACAAATATTTGAAATCAGCGGCTGGCGCACCGCCCACTACCTGTGAGTTTTATTAATGTCACGCCCCTGTTTCCGCTATCTGCGGGTTGACACTACGTTCAGTATTGTGTTTTCAACATGGTTGATTGGATGAATTGAATGGACACTGGGTCATATTAGTGCAGGCCAAACAAGGTACAGAACATGAATACCGATTCAACAAATGTAGCTGTAACTGAAATAAATGCATAAATAAACACTGCTTATCGCAAGTTCAGGCACTTACTTTTCTGTGAACCAGCACCGCTCACTGAAACACTCAGGCTGCCCCCCCATGGCCTCTCCGCTACAGCTGGAGGAGACAGAGTCCTGCAGCACAGCAACACCATCTGCAAAGCGCGAGTGTTTAACAGGCGCACCCTTAGGGCCTGGCCTCCTGGATCACCGCGACACCCCCATAGGTGTCCAGTAGCCGCTTGGCTACTGGACAGGTAGTCCTTCCGGGTCACGGGGTGACTCACTTCCGGCGAGCGCCTCAGATGCAGGTGGGCGGAGCCAAGGGGGCTACATTAGCCCTGGGTGCACCTTCGCTCGCTCTCTTTCTCTTCTGGCCGGACACCTACCTGAACGGGGCTTCCGCTTTAATTTGCGACGTGGGGGCAGTGGCTGAATCTCTTTCGTAGTGGCAGCGGGGTTGCGCCTTGGTCGTCGGGAATTTTGAGGCTTCGTCGGTTGCGTTGTGGCAGAGCGGCGTGTGAGGTGAGGTGTTGGGGCGCGGGGAGGAGAGAGTGCTCCAGGACGGTTTTGCGGGCTTCGCTCAGCGCGGGGCTATAGCTAATTTCTGCCCGTCCGGGAGCAAGTCCCTAAGTAAATTGGCTGGGGTTGGATTGGGGTTTCTCAGCCGGGTGACTGGGTGCAGCGAAGGGCGTGCGCCTGCACTAGGGTGCACGTAAGCATTGGGCTTGTTCGGCCGTTTTTCTCTCTTCCTGGGGGATTGCGTGCATGCGATAGCTAATTTCTGCATGTCAGGGAGCGAGTTCCTAGGTAAATTGTCTGGGGTTAGATTGGGGCTTCTCAGGCGGGTGACTGAGTGCAGAGAAGGGCGTGCGCTTGCATTAAGGGCGCGTAAGCAGTGGGCTTGTTCGGTTGGTTTTCTCTCTCCCCGTGGAGGTTGCGTGCACGCGATAGCAGGGCGGTAAGCCGGCGCTCGGAGAAGTGCGGTGCGGCGTCAAAGCTGTAGAGAGTGGCGGATAAACTGCTGGAGGTGGATTTTTGTCGGTGGTATCGTTGTGGTGTTAGTGGCGCTGCCTCGTTGGGGGAGGCGTGGCCCTGGTTGCAGCTTTCCCATTGGGCAGGCTTCGCGCAGTACTCGACGGGCTGCCTCCACGCGGGAGTAGTTGTGGACCGGGCGGTTTTCTGCTTTCCCTTCACTGGAGGATCAGTCTTTGGGGCGCAAGCGCGTGCACAGCCACGGTGCGGTGCAGTACCAGAAAAAGGCCCCCTTTGTTTTTCTGGTTTTGGGCGACATCCACGGCCGGCGGACAGGCATTGTGGATTAGGAACTTTAGCAAGTTGCGCACCAAGGGTAGAGTGGGCGAATCAAGCGAACACGCTAAGCGCTGGGGAGGGCTGGAGGGCCAAAATTCACTAGACCGATTAAAGTCAAATAAAGTTTGAAACCAATTGGCGTTAGCGGAGTACAAAGTGCTTGGGGGGCGGCAGAGTGAAGGCATCAGAGTTTTTTTCTTTGAAAGGGGTAAAAATGCCACCCAAGCAGAATCAGAAATGGAAGGAGGGGAATCAGAGATAGCACAGCTATTGAGCTGGTGCTCTTTAAACTGGGCAGAGATGAGGATAGTAGTGAGGAGGAACAGGGGGGTGAGGCACCAGTGTCAGACAGCGAGGAGGTGCCTGACCCTACCCCCCCGGACAAGACCACTGCGAGCCATAGTCCCACCTAAAGCTGCCTTTCCTCCCTTAGTTAAGAAGCCCAGGGTGCGTAAGAAGGGGAGGGTGAGCAAGGTTCCCGAGGGCCCCCTCTCCCCGCCGGTTTCCCCAGTGATGTGATGTGGCACCAGTCCCTAGCTTGCCCGATTTAGGGCTTCCTGCCCCCTGGCACCTGTAAACATAGTGCCCACCCCTGTGGTACCGACAGCACCAGTGCCCAATATAGTTCCAGCGTTACCTCAACCCATTGTGAGTCCCCAGTCAGTCTGCATACCACCAGCGGAGGGGCGAGATGACGTAGGCACAATTTTAGCAGAGATTCGGGGGGTGTTAAAGGCTTTGGCGCCTGTTCCCAATCCGATTACTCCCATTGTACTAGTTGTGGTGCCAACAATGGCGCCTATTGCTCCTAATCCCTCTGCCCCCTTAGTTCCAGAGGTGGTCTCAGGGGGGGCACCAACCTCACAGGGGACGCCCCAAGGGGAGATAGGTCCTGCCTCCACTGAAATAGCGAGGTCATCTGCTACAGCCAGCATATTGTCGACAGTGGCAACATTGTTGCCACAATTGGGTGCGTCAGGAGTCAGCGCGACAGTAGCACCTTGGGCCTCAACTACAGGCACTTGGGGGGTGTTGGGCGAATTGAGTAAGCAGGTGGCCCTCTTGGGCAAGGCACACAAGAAGGATTTGATCACGCTTCCCCAGGCGGTGGGTCAAGCAGCCCCCGCACAACCGCCGACAGCAGGGCCCTCTTCAGGTAAGGCAGTGGAGTCTGGAAGAAAAGAGGTAGATAAGGGGAATGCACTAATAGGTGGCCATGAGTCTGTACTATCCAAGCGTGGTAAGTTGACGGCGCATGTTATGCCTGAAACAAAGGAAACGATTTGGAAGGGTGACTTTGTGGATATATTTTCCCTGATTAGACCTAGGAGAAGGGAGGTTGAGACTAAAAAGAAGAAGGGCAAGGAGGGCTCTTTTAGAGAGAGGAAAGCAAGAGTAGAAGAATCCATTACGAATTGGTTGTTTGGTTTCAATGTTTTTTCCGTTGTAATGTTCGAGAAGAAGCCTGAATTGGCTGTACCCTTGATATGTTATGCCAATAAGATTTTAAAAGCACAAACAATGTATGATGGAGGGGCATGGTTGGATTATGATAGAGACTTTAGATGGGCCAAAGTGGATGATCCTGACATGGGTTGGGACCAGACAGAAGTAAATGTTTGGTTAGAAAGTGTCAACAGTAAAACACCCCCGAAGCAGCCCTTTCGGACTTCCCAGGGGGGTTCTGGGGACAAAAGGGGGATGTGTTGGGCCTTTAATAGGAAGACATGCACCTGGCCCACAGGGGCTTGTAAGTTCAAGCATGCATGTGCCTACTGTGGCCACCCTTCCCACCTCGAGTTCAAATGCATTAAGAAATCTAAAGAGAAACAGAGAGCCCAAGCCCCCCCCCCCCCAGCAGTACAGTAAGTTACCCACACCAGTGAATTTGTGGAGGCTGATTTTCGGGCTAAATCAGTATCCTGACAGGAAGGCAGCCAGAAATTTATTTGAGGGGTTTTCTACAGGTTTCCGCATTCCCGTGCACGGGGTACCCCCAGTGGATTATTGCAATAATCTTTTGTCAGCCCGTAGGCACCCTGCAGCAGTTTCACAGAAGGTAGAGAAGAAGAGGGCGCTGGGGTGGGTGGCAGGCCCATTCTCTGCTCCCTCTTTGCCAGGTTTTGTATGTTCAACCCTGGGCGTGGTGCCTAAGAAGGACCTTGGCCAGTTCAGGATGATTCACAACTTATCAGCACCAAGGGGGGAGTCAGTGAATGAGGCGATTGACCCATCTCTGTGCTCGGTGACGTATTCTTCCTTTGACTCAGCACTCCAGAGGTTGCGCGATCTAAGGCCAGTAGCCGTGATGTTAGGGTTTGTGCACAGCAAAGAGCATGTCCCCTCTCATTGCACTAGTGGTCTCTGTAATAGCTCTCTTTAAACATACTACTGAAAGCCTTTCTTGTTATCTCAGCCCCTCCCTAAGACTTCTTTGTATATTGCTCAATGCATTCACAAGTTTGGACATTGCTGTCTTGTTTGCACATTGGACCTTGCTTTTACCAAGGCTTATTTAGAAAACATTATTTATTTTATTTTATTTTATTTTATTTCAAAGGTTTTATATAGCGCTGCTGGACCCAAGAGTATTAGAGCGCTTTACAATGGGGCGAAGATAAACGAATGATTGTGCGGAAAAACACCAGAAATACAGCAAGCAAATATACATGAGGAAGCAAATAAATAAAATGACAGTGCAATCATCAGAGTTAGCATAATGTACCCCAGTATTTGTTGAGAAGAAGTACTTTGAGTTCTTTTTTGAAGAGAGAGTAGGAGGGGTTTGTCCTGACCGGGTTTTTGGCTCTATTTCTGAGTGATGGTGACTTTAAGCTTGCTACCATCCTACATCCCTATTCTTAGCTTGTTTTGGTCCTTTTCAGGCCTTTTTCCAGACCTAGAAGCATAAACTAGAGGATAGCCGCTTTATATGATGATAGATCCCTTATTCCTGACTCTAATCCATCTATTGCCTATTGGCTTTGACATAATTATGTGTCCTTTCATCATTCTACCTATAGTAGAGGGTGGATCCTGTAGTTCTGACTTTATATTACCTATTGGCAGGGTTTGTGTATAGAGCTGAGTGTCTATTTCATCCTTTTCGGGCCTACAAGGCCCAGAACCAGAGAGACTCCATTTTGCTTTCTGCCTCTGCTGACTGAGGAGCTTGCAGGGTAAAGGTGATGTTTTAGTTATGAGGTGTTGTTCGCTCTTTGCAAACTAGAGAGAACCGGTCGGAGCTGAATCTTATCAAGAAGTGTCCCTGGGCTCAAGTCTCTAGACGAAACAAGCAGCTGATCACTGTGAGAGCGTCTGGAGCAGGGAGCCTGGTACATGGATTTGGTGGGAGGAGGCTACTGGCTGGAACTTTCCACTAGAGGAGAGCATTCCATATTAGCGAAGTGCAGAAGAGGCGGAGTGGTCAGTCGGTTTTTGGAACAGTTCAGTTCAGTTGGTTTTTGGAACAGTTCAGTTCAGTCGGTTCTTGGAATGGTAGAGTTCAGATGATTGCTGGAGCTGGAGAGAGCAATCAGTTGGTTGCTGGAGCTGGAGAGAGAGCAGTCAGATGAATCTTGGAATGAAGTTGGAATTGTCAGCTGGAGCTGCCAGTTTATCAGAATGTATTGAAGCAGTTGCCAGTCAGATGGAAAAGTTGGAGCTGCCAGTTGGAGCTATTGAAGCAGTTGGAGCCAGTGGAGTGAAGCCGTGGTGATAGAGGGAGAGAGAGCCCTGATTCCACCAGAGAGAGAGAGAAACATTCCTTTCTTATAGGGTGAGGTATTCTAAACTAGTTTGCTTTACAGTTAATCATTAATCTTGTTCTTTATTTCCTAAGCTATATTCCCTACTGTATTGTTATAATGATTAATCCTTTTTCTTTCAGCGGTGTGCAGTCTGTTATAATCCATTTCCCTTTTTAGCTATCTACAGTTCCTGACAGCTATATGTGGATGTGTTAGTAATAAAGCTTTATTCCTTGGATGTGTCTATTTCCCTTTACTTTTCAGGCTATGTCTAGATTGCTAGTTATTGTGATGTTATAATTTGATATTGTGTAATAAAGAAATCCCAGTTCTTAGTGAACAGCTGTGCAAGTGTTATTATTATTGATAAGACTTACCTTTCTTCTAGCCAGATGCTGTAATGGTAACTGATGGATCAAAAGGGAGAAGGAGCGCTTAAATCATAGAATAACCTTTGCATATTGTAATTTGGCCATTCTTGTGTACCACATAAAATATAACAATTGTATATGAGACATCCCCAGTAGATATTAGATATTTAGAGAAACTTCCCAACAGATAGAGAGAGAGCTGAAGGTATTCATAGGACAGAGATTGCCGCTAGAGAGAGTGGCATTAGTGAGAGCATTGATTACGATCAATGTGTATACCCACAGGATTGTGGCTTGTGAGAGCACCGGAGGGACACGGTGTGTAGTGAGATTGCTGCTAGAGAGAGTGGCATTAGTGAGAGCACTGATTGTGGTCAGTGTGTATACCCACAGGATTGTGGCTTGTGAGAGCACCGGATGGACACGGTTTGTAGGGAGATTGCTGCCATAGAGAGTGGCATTAGTGAGAACACTGATTGTGGTCAGTGTGTATACCCACAGGATTGTGGCTTGTGTATGTATGAAATAGTGAGAGCACTGGGGGGATACAGTGCTTATACCCACAAGATTGTGGCTTGCGCGAGCACTGATTGTGATCAGTGTGTAATGGTAAGTTATCGGAACTGCCCCCTTCACTATGAGTAGGAGGGTAGCAAAGTCTGGGTATGAGTTGCTGCGAGACTATAAGGTATGAGTGTGGTGTAGAGCATGGAAGTTCTTAGTAATCAGTGAGTATTCCAAGTAATCCTATAGATTTAGTGTGATATTTTAGAAGATCTAAGCTTGTATATTGCTAATTCCCGATCCTCAGGTAGGTACCCAGGTGCCTTGCTAAATAGGTCCTGAGGAGGGAGGTGGTTACGTTTCGGCTGGATTGGTGGTGTCTTGGTGAGCTGATTCTATCTGGTCCGAAAATCCGGTCGTTACATTTGGCGTAGTCGGGCAGTTCGAATAGGTTGCGGGGGAGTGCCTTAATCGCCAGTTACATTTGGCGTAGTCGGGCAGTTCGCACAAGTTGCAGGGGAGTGGCTCCTGACATGTATATGGACTTAAAACCCTTTAAAATTTGACATCTGGGAACAGTCTGTGAATTGCATGGTGAGGTGTGGTCCCTGACCTATGGGCTTGAACAGTTGGAGTGTAAGGAGATTGCAGTACATCATGGCATCTGACTTATGCAGTGTAGGAGAAATGCTTTTCTTCTTGGTGTTTGAACGACAGGCTTGAAGGGTAACATTACGTGATGAAGCCAATTACATCTTGGTGATGATGCAGTTGTAAATATGTATATGAAAAAGGCTTTTAAATTGCCTATTAAATGGCTTGCTGCATTTGCTTATGCTGTGAAATGTGAAATGTATTCTGTGTAATATGACTTGTTGAGTTCCTTGTGCATAGCACCTTATAAATATGGCTTGTAAATAGCATGTTATCATGAGTTCCTTGTGCATAGCTCCTTATTAATATGGCGTGTACATAGCATGTTATCATTATGTTAGGCAGGAGAGAGCTGGATCTCTTTCAAGTGATTAGAGAAAATATTTAGAAACTGTGCACAAGTGTTATGTGAAAACGTGGAGAGATAAGTTTTGAATTCCCCATGTGTCTGCAGCTATTGGGGAACGATTGTGTTTGAGCTGCCAAAGGGTTTATATCTTGGATTGAGACGGCAGTGTTTATTTTAATATGCTGTTTCATATGCATGGTTACATGAGCTGACACTAAAAGTCAGTGAATGTTTGGATTCACCTATGTACTTTGACAGGTAGCTGACGGAAGGGTAACATCTTGCACAGAAAAAAAGCAGTGTTCATTAAACATACTGTTTCATATGCGTCCACGAGTCTGTGTGGGTTTGCCTTTGAACACGTGATAAATGTGTCTGATCCAGAGGTCAGAGTGTTATAAATCAACCAGTCAGACTGCGAGGGGGTGTTTTAAAATGAGCATTAGGAGAGTGTTTTCAGCTGAGAATGGACGGTGCAGAGAGATAAACAAACCAGTGTTTTAGAATTAGTGATCAATGGTTGTGGAAATAAAACAGACCCAATGTAGAATGTGTTTGAAAAAAGTGAAATGCAACTGTGTGCTTTTTAAAAAAAATGCTCTGTAGTGTATTTTGCAAATGTAGAATATATACCTGATTATTTCCCTGAAGCAAGCTGCCTCTTTTGTTTAAAGTTCGAATGCAAATGATTCTGTATTTTGCGCCGATATGAAGCAGAACAGAGTGAGAGAGAATAATGTGATACAATGTTCCCACTCAGATGAAAAAAAGTGCTATCTGCAAAAATAAATCTGATTCTTTTAATCATTAGAACAGAAAAGCTTGCTCACATTTATGAATTCTTGGTTAGGCTGTGCAAATTTACATGTATAACTTTTTTTTCCCCTTGTTTGAATTGATGGTGTCTCAAATGTTATTTTAAGAAATGTGTCGTGATTTTTTATGTTGCTGCATGTTGTTATCAATGCATTTGTTTTTAATGCTGCTTAATGTTTTGCTTTTCAGCCAGTGGCAGTACATTATGGTATAAAGTTTGTCTTAGATTAGTTTTTCATGAGGCTGTAGAAATATTTTGTTTCTTACTTGAGAATACTAGCATGTGTCTAGGTTGCAAAAACGTCTTTATTATTTCATGTTTTCAGGATGCTTTTCACCATGTCTAATTTGCTTAAATTAGTTAGAAATAACTGTGCAGTGTTTCAAATTAAATGCAGGTTTTCTCTGAAGCTTGAGTTTGGTTTTGTTTGTAGTTAGAAGGAATTTGCTTTTTGACCTTGGCTGATATGATAGCTCAGCCAGGTTCTCAGGAGCATTTTGCGAGGAGGGGCCCTTTTTGGAGCGTCCGAGGCAGATCTGCCCTTGCCTTGTTATTTTTGGCAAATATTCAGGAGCTCTCCGCGCACAGAGTTTTGAAAGGGTGGAGCTGCCCCCACTGTAGGCTGCTCTTCAGGCATGGAGCGTCCTTTAATTGGAATGATGGAATGCTTGCATACGAATAGTCTTCCTTTCAGTAATGTAAACAGAAAAATTGGCAGGAGCTTCGCTCCTGCAATGAGATCAGCATTTTGCAGCGATTCAATTTTAGATCGCAGTGCAGTAGCCCGTCTCCTGCTTGTTATGGTTGGAGCTGATTCAAAACTCTGAGCCGCGGACATCTTTCTGGAGGGGAGGGCTGCTTCTTAAAGGAGTGAGAGAGTGGCTAGGCCCAGCCCCTCTGGCTGTGTAAGAACAAATTAGATTTTGCCCAAACAAATTTAGAGAATATGGTATAGGTGGAATGTTTAAATCATTCCTTGGATTTAGAAGAGTGTTTTTATGAAATATAGGGTTTCTTACAGAGATGAAAAGCAATTGGGGTGCTTTTGAATGGAAATTTGTTTTTGCAAGATTGATGATGCTTGTTTTTCGTTTCAGATGACTGATATGTGGGGGCCCTGTATGAGTGATGTATTTTCTTATTTTGGAGTGATGTGTTTTTCTTATTTTCGGAGTGAGTGCACCTTCCCCAAAAACCCCCAAGCCTGGACCCAGACCGGAAGCTGACGTGCCTGAAGCTGATGATTGACAACCAGACTGGAGGGCGTGCTTCCTTGGCAAAGGATACAGATGAAGATGGAGGGTCGTGGCCTACACGAATGAACTGTTTTTCTAAGGAGAAACCAACGATGGATTCCTATAGAAGAGAACTTTTCACTTAAATATATTGACTGAACTTTTAAAATTAGTATTACAATCTACAGTTGGCTTCCTCAGCAGTCAGGTTAAAACTCTATATAACATATATGGATTTCCTAAAAAAAAAAAAAAATTTGACAAAGCCAATAGTTCTATTTTTGAGAAAAAAAAAATTATGAATTGACTTTTGCAAGTGATGATCTAAAACAACCCATTTTTATTTGGTTATGATGCTGTTTCCCACAAAAGGAGTCTGCAATGTAATTTCTTGGCCTGCATTCTTGAGTCTTTCATTTTTTCCCATGTTTCTATTTCAGATGGACATTATGCCACTTTTGCAGTTACCACAAACAGGCCCCAATGCTAAGTTTATTTTCCAGTCCTGTTCATGGTTTTGATTTTTCAGTTTAAAAGATGCAGTGCCACATTAATGATTTGGCCTTTGGTTCAATGATTCCTTTTGATATATGCAAATGATATTGTTTGAAAGTCATAGGGTGCAGTATATCATTAGTGAGCTACAATAATCTGATGCCCTGTGATACATGATATTTTGATTTTAGTATGCTACGCTATTTCATTATTGATACAGATTGACTTTGCACTTGTCTATCTCTCACCTATTTTATAGTTTTCCTGTTTTCTGTAAAACAGTTTTGCCAGTGAAGGGAAAGCAGTGTTCTGAATGATGGTGCACACATGTGTTCCACAGATTGATACAGAGGGAATAGGTGCAAACTATTTCCTAAGTTAGATGACTTATGACCTTTGACGATTGACTTTGGCATGGTCTACTATTACTGAATTTCCCAAGTTTAAGTCTATGATTTAGCTATTTTAGCTATAGTGATTTCTGGACAGACAATTTATGTCTGGCTTATCTTGTAGAAGAATAAGGCGCCAGATTCCTGACTGCAGTGGATTCCTTTCCACACACCTTGCCTGCTGAACTGCACCCGAGCGCTGGAGGACTGAAACACAGCGACCTGCGTTTGTGCTGAAGCGCATCTGAAAGCGCTACTTTTCGCCGGACCCGCTCCGCGGGTCCCGCTTCACTGGGACAGCTCTTTGCTGCTATTGTCATCAGAGGATTAAGGGCTTGAGGCACTCAGGGCTGCGAGCGTGCAGACTGCTGGACTCCAACTCCCAAGAGTCCCAGCAGCTGCCTCACCGAGCACACCTGGTGACGCTCTCCCTCAAGGCCACGCCCCCTTCTACTCAGCAAAAGGCGCCAGATTCCTGACTGCAGTGGATTCCTTTCCACACACCTTGCCTGCTGAACTGCACCCGAGCGCTGGAGGACTGAAACACAGCGACCTGCGTTTGTGCTGAAGCGCATCTGAAAGCGCTACTTTTCGCCGGACCCGCTCCGCGGGTCCCGCTTCACTGGGACAGCTCTTTGCTGCTATTGTCATCAGAGGATTAAGGGCTTGAGGCACTCAGGGCTGCGAGCGTGCAGACTGCTGGACTCCAACTCCCAAGAGTCCCAGCAGCTGCCTCACCGAGCACACCTGGTGACGCTCTCCCTCAAGGCCACGCCCCCTTCTACTCAGCAAAAGGCGCCAGATTCCTGACTGCAGTGGATTCCTTTCCACACACCTTGCCTGCTGAACTGCACCCGAGCGCTGGAGGACTGAAACACAGCGACCTGCGTTTGTGCTGAAGCGCATCTGAAAGCGCTACTTTTCGCCGGACCCGCTCCGCGGGTCCCGCTTCACTGGGACAGCTCTTTGCTGCTATTGTCATCAGAGGATTAAGGGCTTGAGGCACTCAGGGCTGCGAGCGTGCAGACTGCTGGACTCCAACTCCCAAGAGTCCCAGCAGCTGCCTCACCGAGCACACCTGGTGACGCTCTCCCTCAAGGCCACGCCCCCTTCTACTCAGCAAAAGGCGCCAGATTCCTGACTGCAGTGGATTCCTTTCCACACACCTTGCCTGCTGAACTGCACCCGAGCGCTGGAGGACTGAAACACAGCGACCTGCGTTTGTGCTGAAGCGCATCTGAAAGCGCTACTTTTCGCCGGACCCGCTCCGCGGGTCCCGCTTCACTGGGACAGCTCTTTGCTGCTATTGTCATCAGAGGATTAAGGGCTTGAGGCACTCAGGGCTGCGAGCGTGCAGACTGCTGGACTCCAACTCCCAAGAGTCCCAGCAGCTGCCTCACCGAGCACACCTGGTGACGCTCTCCCTCAAGGCCACGCCCCCTTCTACTCAGCAAAAGGCGCCAGATTCCTGACTGCAGTGGATTCCTTTCCACACACCTTGCCTGCTGAACTGCACCCGAGCGCTGGAGGACTGAAACACAGCGACCTGCGTTTGTGCTGAAGCGCATCTGAAAGCGCTACTTTTCGCCGGACCCGCTCCGCGGGTCCCGCTTCACTGGGACAGCTCTTTGCTGCTATTGTCATCAGAGGATTAAGGGCTTGAGGCACTCAGGGCTGCGAGCGTGCAGACTGCTGGACTCCAACTCCCAAGAGTCCCAGCAGCTGCCTCACCGAGCACACCTGGTGACGCTCTCCCTCAAGGCCACGCCCCCTTCTAAGGGCAGTTAGCAAAAAGAGTCTTTGTACCCCGCTGCGCGGGAGCGCGCGGGTAGCGCCCGGGAGAAGCCCGGGACAAGGGCGGGCCCTCTGAGGCCCTCAGAGGCACGAGAAGGCTAGGCTAGGCCCACTCCCTTAACCCCGGTATGTTATAATTGTATTCAAACCTCCAGAGTGACCGCCCATTAGCCAGTCTGCAACTGGGTAGGCTTTCTTGCTCTTTTCATTAGATACATTTACTACATCCATATCGATATTGCATACGTGTATAGTGTACACTCGATAGTGCTCTTTGGTCAAGATGACAAAGAAATTAAGATCTGGTAAAATAATAGTAGGAAGATCTAGTTCCAAAACTAAATCAAATCCCCTCCGAAACAAACACAGTCAATCCTCAAATATGAAAAGTACCTGCCAACTGTTTAATTTTTGGGAAAAGGGTAAAAATAAAGCCTTAGGGTCGGACAAAAAAGCAATGGACCCAAAGGACTTTGGAGTCATCCATTCAGATTCTGCCCTAAATGATGCCCCAGAAAACCCTGAAATTAAAAAAGTAAAGGCAGACTCAAGTCCAGCTAGGACGCTTCAACCCTCCCCTAAGAGTGAGTTTTCACCCCCTTTGTTTTCTACTTTGAAACACAATATTGACCTAGCACCAGAGGTAATTATAAAAAGGAAAAAAGACATAGAGCAAGAAAAAATAAACCTTACGATAACCCCCGTCATTGAAGCTATCCAGCCCACAAATAGTTCTTCAATTAAAACGTCTTTTCTTAACGATTTGTCCCCAATGATTTTAGATGAAGCCCTTTGTCAACGGTACTTAGAACCTGATCCCACGATTGTTGAGTTACCTCAGAACACCCCGTCTAGGTTAAACCTCGCTGGCTTACAACTCTACAGCAGTACCCCATCTAAAACCTCACACTCTCTCCTTTCCTCTAGTCCAAATTTAAATTTGACTGGATTAAATTCCTTCCAATGTAAGGGGCCTGGTAAACCGTTCTCTGATTCCCTCCACATCTTAGAACATTTACTGGCCTCTATTTTACATCTATTGGAAAAATTTGTGGGGGGATCTGATTGTGTGTTGGATACAGTTACCCAAATTTTAAAAGTTCTGCTGAAGTCTCAAAAAGAGAGGGAAGTGGAAGGGAAGGATCCCCCCTTCCCCCCCACGGACCCAGTCCAAATTGGTATAAATGAGCAACCTCCAGTAGCTACAACTTCCCCAAAAATTGCACAAGAGAACACTGGTGTCCCCCAACCACCAGCCAATTTAAATGGCTTAGTAAATTACGATTCAGGAAATCAACCTCAGGGGGAATCCCCGCTAAATACTGGAAATAATTTATTTCCAATATTTAAGAAACAGAAGGGGGACGGGGAAATAGCGGAGGAAGTTATTCAGGGGGAAATCGACAATAGAGGGAAAATTGCACCATTAAAAAAGAACGGAAAGCATAAGAGGAAGCTCCTAAGACGGATAGATAAAAATAGGCGGAGGAAAGTTATATTTAGGAAACATGTAAGCTCCCCCCTATTGGTAGCGGCACCTCAAGAACAGACGGTAGTGGGAAATAATGAAAACCCGTCCAATATGTCAGCCAAAGAAATTTCCTCCTTAGCAACTAAGGTTAAATTTTCCTTCTTACCTACTCATACATCCCCCCCGTCAGTAAGTACTAACATATTTACCTTTGGTCAACAAAGTAATAACACTAGGGATAAAAAAGTGGCACACACACCGTCCTCTCCAGGTCAGGTTCCAAAGCTTCTTACTCAAACAACTATGCCTCTAAATCCCTTTGCACCTGTTTATCAGGGTGTAGCTGGCCAGGATGTTCCTCCCCAAGGCTCCACGTATCAAGAAGTAGTTAATCTAATTCCATTAGAGCAAGAGCATAATCACCCTGTACAAAAGATGCATTTTTCAAACCCTTTTGTAACTATTCCTAAGGAAGCCCCTGCAAAGGTTTCCACAGTCAAAGAAAACTTAGAAAATAATATAGATACTGTATGGGTAGATTTTTTCCCCCTCTTTGAAGCCGACTGCATCCTGAATAGATCCCTCTTGTTGAAATATTTCCAAGAATCGGCCAATCTGAAACTTATTCAATCAGCCGATCTAGATGTAGTTCTGCAACGAAAGTCGGAAGTGGGGACGGTCACGAGGGTGAAGTTCCTCTCTAAGCTGGTAGCTAACCTCATCCTCCAACGGGCTGAAGACCTCCAGAGTAGGGGAATAGATGTAATCCCTGTATTACCACCCTCCAATCGGAATATTGCCGTTAAAACGGCAAATCAACGGAATCCCACCTCTTCCCTGCTGCTAGCTGCAGCAGGCAACATAAATAGTTTGGGTGAAATAAAAGAATTAAAAATAAGCAAGTCCAGTGACTCTCGAGTGGTATCATATGCCCAACCCTCTTTTTTCACTCATACCACCCTTAGAGAGGAAACGAATCACTGGAACTGGCTGCCCAAAGTATTAGCTGATAAATCCTCAGGAAAATTACCATCTAATCAGTTCCTTTAGCACGGGCTTATCTATAATATCGTGGAACTCAGCAGGTATAAAAAACAACTCTGAGAAATTACATTTTCTCCTATCCCTGGAGTCAAATATTATATGTCTCCAGGAGACATGGTGTAATGAAAATATTCAAATAGGGAAGGACTACTGGGTACTAGAAGGCAATGCTACTGCGAATAAAAAAGGCCACGCCAGCGGGGGCATTGCCTGCCTACTATCCAATCGTATAAACTGGGATTACAACCATTTTCTAGACCCGAGTAAACTTTTTCAAGTAGTTACCCTGTTTGGGTCAGGCATTTCCTCAGTTGGAACTCGCCTGGCCCTGATAAACGCTTATATCCCCCCTGAAGCGGGCTTTGATACAATTTTAAACAAAATCTTCCTCCAAATACAGAGCATTAAGGAGAAAGACCCTGGAACGGTTATCATCTTAACCGGGGACCTGAACTGCAAAATATCCAATTTTAGTTTAAACCTGTTTTCTGACAAAGTGAGAGAAGAAACGCTCCACATTCCCCGGGCAATATTCCCTGAGAATATATTAACAAATAAACGGGGTAAACTATTACTAAATGAGTTGGTGGAAATCGACGGGATAATCGCAAATGGGCGTCTCCCCTCGGACTCCCCGGCAAACTTTACCCATAGATCGTATCAAGGGGAATCGATTTTAGACTATGTTATAATAGGGTCTCATTCGTTCGAGTTATTAAAGGACATTGTTGTAACCGATACCATTTTCAGCGATCATAAAATTATTTCCATTTCAATGAACATACACCCCCCTAATTGTGACCAATGGTCCTTGAACAGTAGCCAAATAAATTTTGGTAACAGTTCGGGAAGGTGTTATTGGAATGCAAAGGCTCACCGCTATCTGGAGGATATGCTAGATATAGCAATCTCCGAGCTCCCCTTTTGGTATGGTCGCGAAAATGAGCTTTTTTCCCTGTTTTTGAGCTCAATAATAGCTGGGGCTAGAAAACAGAACAAGAAAAAATCTATTAAAACAACTCACTGCCCGCTGAAATTACTCAATGTAGAACTGAATAAACTTATAAGGGCCCAATACCTAAACAGAACGGAGGATAAATCCCGAAAAATAACAACATTAAAAAGGAGAAGGAAGCGACTCCTCTACTCCCTCCGAAAAGAAAAAGAAGATTCCATCTGGATAAAAATAAGGGAGGCTGCAATTAATGGTGATTTGAGACAATTTTGGTCCCTTATAGGGGAAGGTTGCGGAACGAGATCCTTTCCGCTGCCTATCCCTATTGAGGAACATATCTGGAGGGACTTCCAGCCTGATTCATGTAGGCAATAGCGCTCGCAAAAGGGCCAGATTCTGAGAATCTGGCCCTTTGCGAGTGCGATTTTTGCATTTGGTATTCATGATACCAAATGCAAAAATCGCTATTTAAGAAGTCGCAAATATGCGAGGAATAGCATTTAAGGAATCTCTATTAGAGATTCCTCAAATGCTATTCATGACACATCCTGAAATTGCGATTTAGCACTTTTGGGGCCGCTATTTACCGAGAGGTCAGACCTGTCGGTAAATAGCAGAAACTCAGAAAAATGCTTTTAAAAGCATTTTTCTAAGTTGCATGTTGCACACACACATGTCCTTTGGACATGTGTGTGCGCAACACCTGTCCAAATGTGCATTTTAGGGGTGCTACAGGGCGTCCTTTGGACACCCCTGGCACCCTTTCAGTCGCTATCTCATTTGCGAGTAGCAAATTGCTACTCGCAAATAAGGGATACTCCCCATTCATTCCTATGGGCCTCTTGGCCCATAGGAATGAATGGGGAGTATTTGCGAGTAGCAAATTGCTACTCGCAAATAAAGAACATGTAGGAATCGCTATTTTATTAGCAATTCCTACATGAATGCCGTTTTGCGTGTCCTCAATAGCGAGTCGCTATGATTCGCTATTAGGGACACGCAAAACGGATTGTACATGAATAAGGCTGTCTGTCTCAAACCTCTATGCTAGCAACCTCCCAGTTTCTCCCCAAGCTCGGTTTCTAGACATCAGCCAACCGATAGAGTCCTTCTCAGAAAAAGACATAGAACTCGCCATTGGGGAAATGAGACGCTCAGGAGCCATGGGTCCCGATGAAATCCCAATTAATGTGTTAAAACAGAATAGGGTCAAATGGAGCAAGCTTTTACGTCCTATTTTTAATTCCTGCATACTAAGCGGAAAGGTCCTACCCTCCTGGAAGGGAAGTATTCTAGTCCCATTGCACAAAAAGGGTGATCGTCATCTCCCCCAGAATTATCGCCAGATTGCATTGCTGGACGCAATCGGCAAAGTTTTTACTAGATGCCTGCTCAAAAGGATAAATGCTTGGGTTGAATCTGCAAATATCCTACCGCTTGAACAGACAGGCTTTAGAAAAAACCATGGGACCCTGGATAATCTAACCGCCCTCCAGGTAATAGTTGATAAGTATATTAGAGCGAGGAAGGGGAGAGTCTATGTGGCCTTCATAGATTTCTCCACGGCCTTTGATAAGGTCGACCGTCAGGTATTGTGGAGAAAGCTGCACACCTTAGGAATGCCATATAGCCTCCTACGCTTGGTTCAGGATCTGCATGATGGTACATGGTGCAAGGTCCTACTGGGAGGGGAAAGAGGCCTCTCTCAGCTCATTCCATCTGCAAATGGCCTCAAACAGGGCTGCCTACTAGCGCCCCTCCTATTTTCCCTTTATATTAGTGACCTTCCCTTTACCTTATCAACTTGTGTAGGAATTGCCCCACGCCTAGGCGAAAGACCCATTCCCTGCTTAATGTATGCAGATGACATTTTAATATTAGACCTTTCCCCAAAGGGCCTTAATAACCGTCTGCATGCACTATATAACTTCTCTGAAGAGCACTTTTTGAAAATAAATATTTCTAAAAGTAAGATAATGTGCTTGGAGGGACGAAACAAACTAAAATTGGACCACATTAGCTGGGAATTGGGAGGTCAGAAATTAGAAAGAGTAAAGTCGTACGTCTTTCTGGGTATGGTAGTTACCAGTAATTTAAGTAATAAACTACACATAGAAAGCAGTTCCTGAAAAGCAAAATCACAGGGTAAAGGCCTTAGATCACTATATAAATCAACTGGTCAGAGGCACTTTGCTCACCTGCTGGAGGCCTTCCGGGCAAAAGTTCCCCCGACTCTGCTTTACGGGGTAGAATTAATTGACCTTGCAGAATGGGGTTTTTTAGACGCCGTGGAGGGTTCCTTACTGAGAAATTTAATCTCGGTTAATAACAGCTGTAGCTCGGCAACCCTGCGTCTTGAACTTGGCCTCAGGAGTAGTTGGGCTCAGGGTCTCGCAGGAGTGGTTCGTTGGGTTTTTAGTCTGATTAAAGGAAAGCCTTCTACTCTCAGATCTCTAATTTTAAAAGAGTTGATGGGCCCCTTAAATGCTTACTCGATCCTAATAAAGAACTACAGGAAAGCTATTACTCTTTTTGAGTTGGAGGAAGCATCCATTTTAGAACTTTCCATGTCCCAATTGAAATTACAACTAAAACAAGCTACATGGAAGCTAAGTTTTGAGAGGGATCGGAAATTAATATCACAGAAAAAGGGGGCCACACAAGTGGCTGAGTCCTATTTGATCAGACAGAGACAGCTCTACCTGTCATGGAATATCCCGCACGGTTTACGCCGCTTTTGGCTGCTTCTCAGACAGGACCTGCTCCCCCTGAATAAGTTGTTGGCCAAATGGTACGGGATATCCAATGTATGTAATTTCTGTAACCTAGCAACCCAAGACTCTAAACATGTCCTGCTAGTTTGTCCTGCACTAATGAACTACCGCCGCCTCTGGATAAAACCGGCCTGTATTCAGTTCGGAATTTCTTCTGCAACAGCTCTGTTGGATGCTATTCTTAGCCCCCCAAATGGAATTTTTTGCAACAAAATTTTTAAGTTTTTTAAATGTTTTTTGGAACTCTATTAATAGGATGGTAAATTGCTTTTACATAATTATTGTTTGTATAAATTGTTTTTCATGGTTAAAAATTTTATATTGTGTTCTGTAATTGTATAATATGTGGATCTCCACGGAGTTCCAAAACATATTCAATAAAATAATTGAATTGAATAATTGTAGAAGAATATATGCACCACATTTAGATAACTTTCTATGATTTTCTTGCTTGATATGCATAGTGCTACACCAGCTATTTTGTAGAAATGGGGTTATCCTTGTTTCCCTACTATTACACTATCACTTTGATCCATGAACTCTTAATAAGAACAGTGGGATTAGTTCCAAGGGTGGTCACCTTAGACTTTAAGTTTTCCTGGGAGGTGTGTCCTTTAGTTAGGTTATGTCCTAGATCTATTAGTAATAGTTGCCCATACTTTGAGGACCCTTTGTTATGTTTATTTGTCGGACTTTACCAAATCCTTTCTTAAGTTGACCGAAGTAGTTAGGCCTCATTTAGGCCCTTTGTTGATTTTATTTCACAGACATTTCCCCACATCAATAGATTTCATGAGTTATCACTAGAAGTTGAGGCACATTTAGTTCAAGGGTGCTTTGGTTAGTTTCTTTTGTTATCAGATCAATCTTAGTTACATTTCAACATTTAGGTCAAGGGTGCTTTGATTTGTTTTCAATTGCTTGTCAGATTTATATTCCCTACATCAAGTATTAGGTGGTATTTTCTTAGTTGTCATTCACTTTAGGGATTCTTTTTGTTTTTGATTTTGTTGATGGATTATGTTGATGTTTGTTTATTTGTTTGTTGTTGTTTACGGATGTTAGCAATTTAAAGTCAAGGGTGCAATTTTCTGACCGGGTTTTTGGCTCTATTTCTGAGTGATGGTGACTTTAAGCTTGCTACCATCCTAGATCCCTATTCTTAGCTTGTGTTGGTCCTTTTCAGGCCTTTTTCCAGACCTAGAAGCATAAACTAGAGGATAGCCGCTTTATATGATGATAGATCCCTTATTCCTGACTCTAATCCATCTATTGCCTATTGGCTTTGACATAGTTATGGGCCATATGTAGGTGGCAAAATACCGGTCGGTAACGGCCGATTTCGGCCGTTACCGACCGGTATTTGTAATTCCAGATGTAGGGGGCCTGAAAATTACTGATTCCTTATATTTACCGAATCGGTAATTTTACCGAATCGGTAAATTACAGAATCGGTAAATGTACAGAATCGGAAATTTGGGATGTAGGTGGCACTGGAAACAGTGCCACAGGCCCTTAGAAATTCGTTATTTACCATGAAATACAATGGCATGGTAAATAACGAATTTCTGTGTACATGCACATCTGTGCATGTACACATGTGCCATGTGGCACACATACATGCCCTAAGGGCATGCATGTGTGTCACATTGCACACAAGCCAGAATCAGGGGTGCAACAGGGTGTCAAAGTGACACCCGGTCCCCTTGACAAATCGGTAAAATTACAGAATCGGTATTTACTGATTCGGTAATTGCCATTGATTCCTATGGGCCTCAAGGCCCATAGGAATCAATGGCAATTACCAAATCGGGAAATACCGATTCGGTAATTACCGAATATTACCGATTCGGTAATATTTAAAGAATTATTACCTACATGGCATTTACCGAATTGTAAATACCGAATCGGTAAAATTCGGTATTTACGATTCGGTAAATGCCATTTACCTACATATGGCCCTATGTGTCCTTTCATCATTCTACCTATAGTAGAGGGTGGATCCTGTAGTTCTGACTTTATATTACCTATTGGTAGGGTTTGTGTATAGAGCTGAGTGTCTATTTCATCCTTTTCGGGCCTACAAGGCCCAGAACCAGAGAGACTCCATTTTGCTTTCTGCCTCTGCTGATTGAGGAGCTTGCAGGGTAAAGGTGATGTTTTAGTTATGAGGTGTTGTTCGCTCTTTGCAAACTAGAGAGAACCGGCCAGAGCTGAATCTTATCAAGAAGTGTCCATGGGCTCAAGTCTCTAGACAAAACAAGCAGCTGATCACTGTGAGAGCGTCCGGAGCAGGCAGCCTGGTACATGGATTTGGTGGGAGGAGGCTACTGGCTGGAACTTTCCACTAGAGGAGAGCATTCCATATAAGCGAAGTGCAGAAGAGGCGGAGTGGTCAGTTGGTTTTTGGAACAGTTCAGTTCAGTTGGTTTTTGGAACAGTTCAGTTCAGTCGGTTCTTGGAATGGTAGAGTTCAGATGATTGCTGGAGCTGGAGAGAGCAGTCAGTTGGTTGCTGGAGCTGGAGAGAGAGCAGTCAGATGAATCTTGGAATGAAGTTGGAACTGTCAGCTGGAGCTGCCAGTTTATCAGAATGTATTGAAGCAGTTGCCAGTCAGATGGAAAAGTTGGAGCTGCCAGTTGGAGCTATTAAAGCAGTTGGAGCCAGTGGAGTGAAGCTGTGGTGATAGAGGGAGAGAGAGCCCTGATTCCACCAGAGAGAGAGAGAAACATTCCTTTCTTATAGGGTGAGGTATTCTAAACTAGTTTGCTTTACACTTAATCATTAATCTTGTTCTTTATTTCCTAAGCTATATTCCCTACTGTATTGTTATAATGATTAATCCTTTTTCTTTCAGCGGTGTGCAGTCTGTTATAATCCATTTCCCTTTTTTAGCTATCTACAGTTCCTGACAGCTATATGTGGATGTGTTATTAATAAAGCTTTATTCCTTGGATGTGTCTATTGCCCTTTACTTTTCAGGCTATGTCTAGATTGCTAGTTATTGTGATGTTATAATTTGATATTGTGTAATAAAGGAACCCCAGTTCTTAGTGAACAGCTGTGCAAGTGTTATTGTTATTGATAAGACTAACCTTTCTTCTAGCCAGATGCTGTAATGGTAACTGATGGATCAAAAGGGAGAAGGAGCGCCTAAATCATAGAATAACCTTTGCATATTGTAATTTGGCCATTCTTAAAATATAACAATTGTATATGAGACATCCCCAGTAGATATTAGATATATAGAGAAACTTCCCAGAGAGAGAGAGAGCTGAAGGTATTCATCGGACAGAGATTGCCGCTAGAGAGAGTGGCATTAGTGAGAGCAATGATTACGATCAATGTGTATACCCACAGGATTGTGGCTTGTGAGAGCACCGGAGGGACATGGTTTGTAGTGAGATTGCTGCTAGAGAGAGTGGCGTTAGTGAGAGCACTGATTGTGGTCAGTGTGTATACCCACAGGATTGTGGCTTGTGAGAGCACCGGAGGGACACGGTGTGTAGTGAGATTGCTGCTAGAGAGAGTGGCATTAATGAGAACACTGATTGTGATCAGTGTGTATACCCACAGGATTGTGGCTTGTGTATGTATGAAATAGTGAGAGCACTGGGGGGATACAGTGCTTATACCTACAAGATTGTGGCTTGCGCGAGCACTGATTGTGATCAATGTGTAATGGTAAGTTATCGGAACTGCCCCCTTCACTATGAGTAGGAGGGTAGCATAGTCTTGGTCTGAGTTGCCACGAGACTATAAGGTATGAGTGTGGTGTAGAGAATGGAAGTCCTTAGTAATCAGTGAGTATTCCTAGTAATCCTATAGATTTAGTGTGATATTTTAGAAGATCTAAGCTTGTATATTGCTAATTCCCCATCCTCAGGTAGGTACCCAGGTGCCTTGCTAAATAGGTCCTGAGGAGGGAGGTGGTTACGTTTCGGCTTGATTGGTGGCGTCTTGGTGAGCTGATTTTATCTGGTCCGAAAATCCGGTTGTTACGGGGTTACAGCAAAGATCCTTGGGGAGAGAGTTCCAAATTGTGGGCGCGTTACCAGAGAATGCACGGGATTGGGTCTTTTGGCATTTGAGTCACTCCTCCCTAGGCCATGTGTTATTCCAACTCATTAGCATAATAACTGAAGCTCTGCACACCTGCTTGTGAGAACCACACCCAGTTCTTCGAACCACACCCAGCTCTTCGAACCGCACCCAG
Organism: Lissotriton vulgaris; assembly: GCF_964263255.1. Taxonomy (NCBI): domain Eukaryota; kingdom Metazoa; phylum Chordata; class Amphibia; order Caudata; family Salamandridae; genus Lissotriton; species Lissotriton vulgaris. Next base: position 29,669 of record NW_028246541.1, on the reverse strand, counting down.
CCCTGTCTATAAAAGACATCCCCTGAGCCTCACCCAGTGCTTGTGCTCGTCTACCTCCCACTTACCCGAGAACAGATCCTTCGGCGTTGGCACTCCTGCTCTCTCCTGACCTTCATTGACTTCAACGGGCACGGCATTTGGCTCTTCCTTCTTCTGGTTTCCGGCTACTTCTTGCCTCAGCCCCTCTTCCGTCCACTCTGCAATCGACCTGCAAAAGAGAAAGAGGTCAAGGTTAGACTGATCAGTATCCATTTTCAGCAACAAGTAAGTGCAAAACCTTTTATTACCTGAAAGAACTTTATCGGCGACTTCTGGATTCATGTAAAGACAATTTGGAACAAGATATCTCCCACGAACTTTGTGGTTCAAACCCTTGTGAAGAAGAATACTTTGTGGAACTTTGTGAAATAAACATTGTTTTACATGGAACTTTTTTAAGAATCGAACAGAGGAAACCATTGACAGCAGGGCAAACAGTAAATCAAGGACTTACACAAATTACCTGCTGTATTTTGATGTAAAAGTACAGTATTTGTTTTATAAAAAGTCTGGAAATGTGTGAAAAGTGAGCTTGCTATTAAGAATTTAGGCTTTAGTGTTATTAAGGTAAATGTTAGACGTTAGTAATTCTGATAATGATATTCGTTTGATTTTACAGAAGTTTTACAGTAAAAGAAAGCACATCCCAGAACAGTAACACATTCCAAACCTGGAAGCTTGAGACCAGGATCCAAGAGGTACTTTTAGAAGAGAATTTTTAATAAGATTAAGGTTTAGTCAGGAACACATTTAGGGATAGGTTGCACTTATCTGTGTTTTGTTTATGTTTCATTAGGCACCAGTTTCTACAGAAGTCAGAGAGGGCCGCAGAATTTAGCAGCTCTTCTACAGTGGAAATGCAAGAACGGTGTTGTCTCTCTTTTTTTATTTTATCCACTTCCCCCTTCCCTTGAGCTTCTGGTTCTTAGTGCACTGTTTTAAAACTAGTGTGCTGGAACAAGCAGTTTCAGGGTGGGGTCGGACTGTCTTCAACCTCCATCAGAACTGAACAGAAACTCAGGTGAGTTGGGCTTTGACAGAAGCACAAGCCTTTAAAATATTCAGTTCTGTCGGACGATGAATGCCGGAGAAGAAACAGAGGGCATTGACGCCACAGATATGGCGCAGGCCCTAAACGAGGACTTGGCCCATAATGAATCAGTGTCTGGCATCTTGCAACAAATGCAAGAGGAAATAGAGAAATTAAAGTTGGAAAACACCTTTTTTAAAACAGGATTTAAGCAGGTATAAACCTAGAGAATCTCAGTGGAACACAGCTTTTTCGCCTTTGTTTAAAACCTCCTCAGAGACAGGGGTGCGAGCAAAACATGCAACTCCCCCCCCAGTTGAGGTTACTGTTAATGTTCCTAATGCTGTGCCTTTAGCAGCACCTGAACGTTTTCATGGAGATAGTAACAAATTCCATGTTTTTATCAATCAATTTCAATTACACTTCGTTTGTAAACCACAACAGTTCCCTACTGATGCTACGAAAGTGGCATTCGTCTTGTCTTATTTGGGCGGTACAGCAGCCAATTGGTCAATTCCTTTCGTGGATAGAGATGATCCCATCCTCCATAATTGGAATCAATTTAAACGCACTATGACCAGCCTTTTTGCAAAACACACTTTTATGCAGGCAAGCGATAATGAGCTTTTAAATCTTAAACAAGGTAACAAGGATTTATTGACCTATCTCACTAGTTTTAATCGTTTACTCACTGAGACACGTTGGCCAGAAGAAAAGCGTGTCTCCCTTTTTTATAAAGGTTTGAGAGACAAGTTAAAAGATGCGCTGGCTCATGTCGTTGATTTGCCAGAAGACTATTCTGACTTTGTAGATTTAGTCATGAAATTGGAACACAGACTAGGAGAAAGAAAGGGAGATAAATCCAAACTGGAATCGCGGTTAACTTTTATTAGACATAAGAAGATAGACACAGATAATAAACTCCCTGAACCTGAGCCTATGCAAATAGGGGCACTCAGAGGTCCACTCACGTCAGAGGAAAAAGAAAGAAGGAGAAAACCTCAATTATGTTTATATTGTGGCAAGGCAGGACATTTTGCCAGAGAATGTCCAGTAAAACCTAAAACTTCACGAAAGGGTACTGTTTCCTCTATCTCCTCAACTGAGTCGGGAAACGATTAAGCTCGACAAGGGGGGAGGTTACTTGTTCAAGAAAACATCTTAATCAAACCTCTAATTCTGCAGCCTTCATGGTACCGCACATACCTAGACATTTCATAATTCAGATCTTTTTAATTGTTACTACCCAAGTTAGACATTCTCTCCCTGTCCTACCGGACTCAGGAGCAACAGGGAATTTTGTGGATAATAAGTTAGCTAACACATTAGGGGCCAGATGTAGGTAGCCCAATACTGGTCGGAAACAGCAGAAAATCGGTATTTTTGGCCGTTTCCGACCGGTATTGGGCTATGGAGATGTAGGGCCCTTGAAAACATACAGAATCTGTAATTTTATAGATTCGGTAAATATACAGATTGGTAAAATTACCGATTCTGTATGTTTCCAATGTAGGTAGCACTTTTAACACTGCTACAGGGCTTTCAGGATTCGGTATTTACCATGCAATACAATTGCAACTGTAAATAACGAATTCTAGTGTACATGCACATCTGTGCATGTACACCTGTGCCATGTGGCACACAGACATTTCCTTAGGGCATGTATGTGTGCCACATGGCACACAAGCCAGAAACAGGGGTGCAACAGAGTTTCAAAGTGCCACCCTGTCCCCCTTGGCAATTCGGTATTTTTACCGATTCGGTAAATACCGAATCAGTATTTGCTATTGAATCCTATGGGCTTCAAGGCCCATAGGATTCAATAGCAAATACTGATTCGGTATTTACCAAATCAGTAAATACCGAATCTTACCGAATCGGTATCTTTTAGCGAATTTTTACCTACATAGGTTTTACCAATTCTTAAATACAGAATCGGTAAAATTCGGTATTTAAGAATCGGTAAAACCTATTTACCTATATCTAGCCCTAGGTCTTCCTATTTGCCTAAAGCCTTGTCCAAAAGCAGTATGTGCAATGGATGGGTCAGAATCGACCTCTGGATTAATCACAAAACAAACAAGTCCCCTTGTCATGGTCTGTCAAAACGGGCACCCAGAGATGATTAGCTTTGATCTGATAGATACCCCTAATTTTGGCTTGATTCTCGGGGTACCCTGGTTAACAACTCATAACCCAAAAATTGATTGGGTGAACAGAACAGTTACTTTGGATTCCTCATTCTGTAGAACCAATTGCTATCAAGAAGCAAATACAGAACAGAGCTCAGTAATACACTGTGCTAGTGTTACACAAGACGAACCAAGTCTCCCTCCTGAATATTCTGACTTTAAAGACGTTTTTGATCCAGTGAATGCTAGTGTGTTACCCCCACATCGGTCATATGACTGCCGTATAGATCTTATACCAGGGGCCCCTTTACCTAATAACTGAGTATATGCTTTGACTGACGAAGAGACCAAATATTTAAGAACCTACCTAGACAACCTACTACAGTCTGGGTTTGTTGTATTTCTATCTAGGAAGCTAATTCGATATTCCTGATTCATGCCCTTATGTGGTTATAACTAATAATATCCTTATAAAGGCATAAGAATCATATCATTAATAGCCCGTGCAGTCCAAAACACAGCACGGCTACTCCCATAGACTCCTAGAAAGCACAACGCGTTATTTAAACAAAACCAAGCCTCCAGCAGCCCGGGAAAACCCCCTGCTCTTGTTTTGATTTGCAAAAGAACTCCTAGAGTCCAGAAAGAACTGTTAGTTCTTAGTGACGTCTTATGTCCAACCTTACGTCAAACCCGGCACCTTTCGGGTATAAATATACCAACGTTGCCTTAAGCAAACACACGGTGGTTGGGAGCAGAGCGACGTTCTACTTGCCTGGGAGCCCAGCTGTTATGAGAGCCGACGGAGACCGCCCCTCCCCATGACGCACTGAGAGAGACGCTGTCTTTTTCTCCAGCCGAGAAAATCCAGCTCCGGTGTTCCCAAGTTACCCTCGCGGGTTGCTGGGAGATCGAGTCCTGAGAAGCGAGATACAAGACCTCCTTCATTCTATAACCAAGGTACGGAGCTGATTGAAACCTTAGAGAGAATTCTTGATTCCGATACTTGGCAAAACTTAACTTAAACTTAAAACTACAACTTACTTACTCCTTCCCACGTATTAGGCTTAGGTCAGGTACACTGGGGTAGGCGTATCTTAGAAACACCAGTTGAGTTTGTTAGTCAATGTTTTTATGTATGTATACATTTTATCAATTTTAAAGTATCATATGGCTAAGAAACCATATCAATGCTTTTACAGTATTATTTTATAATACTACTTTTACTGTACGCACTTTACTTTACAATAAGTATTGCAATTATGGCAATTCATTTCTCTTGCATGAGAAAGAAGACTGCTCAATAAAATAACACCTTTTAAATGAAAACGCCTGCCTCTCTATTTATCTGCAATCTGGTGGAACTAAGCATGCACGACTGACTGAGTGAACACGACTCTGGAGATACACTCTTTATTCTGGGGGAGCAAAGTTGTCATGTTATATGGTTGTCAGAAGCTAATTCTTTCTTGTCTAAATCAGGACGGTTAAGCCTTTCCTGAACATTCGAGAAAGTTTCCAGTGACCTCTGAGCTAGCTGGCAAACCTAATTAAGTCTAACATAGTCAGTAGAGACCTAGATGACCTCAGTCTTAAGTCTACACTGCTGTTTATGTTCTTCCAAGGCGCAGAGCCTATTGGGAATATAGGAACTACACTACAGGTTCATCTGACATTCCACATCTCCGGTGTCATCTCCACTTTTTTTATCCCGAAGTCAGATAAATCTCTGCGCATGTGTATCGACTATAGGGGACTAAATAAGGCTACAATAAAAAATAAATATCCTCTTCCTCTAATACCTGTGTTGTTGGATCAATTAAGGCATTTTACAGTATACACTAAACTAGATCTGCGGGGAGCTTACCACCTGGTCCGCATAAAAGAGGGGGATGAGTGGAAGACAGCTTTCAAGACAAAGTTTGGTCCATTTGAGTACACGGTAATGCTCTTTGGCTTGTGTAATGCCCCTGCGGCCTTTCAATTCTTTATAAATGAGGTCCTACACGAATTCCTGGACGTTTGAGTCATAGTATACATAGACGACATCCTCATTTACTCTAAGAACTCGGAAGAACATACCCAACATGTTCGTGCAGTATTATCAAAGTTAAAAGAAAATCTTCTCTTTGCTAAATTACAAACATTTACTTTTAATGTCAGCAAAGAGGACTTTTTAGGATACTGCCTGTCACCTCAAGGAATAATTATGGATGAAAAGAAAATTAGTGATATTACTGATTGGCCAGAACAATCATCTGTGAAGGATGTTCAGAAATTTCTGGGTTTCGCCAATTTTTATAGGAGGTTTATTTCTCATTTTGCAGACATTGCGGCCCCAATAACCACCTTGTTGCGGAAAGGGCAACGATTTCTTTGGTCTGATGAGGCGGCTCACGCCTTTCAACTGCTGAAACAAAAGTTCACCTCAGCCCCAATTCTGAAACATCCTGATCCTGACTTGCCATTTTTTGTCGAAGCGGATGCTTCACAGGTAGCTTTAGGAGGAGTTCTCTCTCAACGAGATGCAATAGATGGCCAATTACATCCTATAGCCTTCTGTTCCAAAAAGTTATTACCAGCTGAGCAAACTTACACTGTAGCTGAAAGAGAACTATTAGCTATCAAAGTAGCTTTTACTGAATGGAAGCACCATTTAATGAGAGCCAAGTACTGTAGTGTAGTTCTTATTTCCCCTATAGGCCCTACGCATTGGAATAACATAAACAGCAGTGTGGACGTAGAAGTGCGGTCTTCTGGGTCTCTACTGACTATGTTAGACTTAATTGGGTTTGTACCAGCTAGCTCAGAGGTCACTGGAAACTTTCTTGACTGAATAGGAAGTGATCAGCTTCCCTGGCTCAGACAAGAAGGCATTCAGCTTTCCAACAACCGCATTAACATGACAACTTTGCTCCTCAGAATAAGAGTCAATCTCTAGAGTTGTGTGAAACAATAGACAGCTATTTCACTCAGTCAGTTGTGCAGATTACTTTCACCAGTATGCAGAGAATAGAGAGACGGGCATTTTCAATAAAAAGTATTATTTATTGAACAGTCTTTCTTCTCATGCAAGAGAAATGAATTGCCACAATTGCAAGACTTGTTATTATAAAAAGTGCGTACAGTAAAAGGAGTATTGCGAAATAATACTGTAAAAGCATTGATATGGTTTCTTAGTCATACGATAGTTAAAATGAATAAAATACATACATTCATATATACATTTGGCTAACGTCCTCAACTTGTGCTTCTAACTAAGCCTACCCCGGTGTACCTGACCTAAGCCTAATACTTGAGAGGGAGTGTAGGAAGGGGGAGGCTCTAGTTGGCGCAGTGCAACACTAGCGACAAGCAGGGACTCTCTCTTCCTCGTCAGGGCTGAGGGTTACCTTCCAGACAACCTCTGCTTACCCTCTAGGTAGTGTGGCTTAAGCAGTCGTAGGCTAATCTTTGGGGCACATAGGGTTAAACACTTGCAATATTACACCGTCACAACCAACCCACCACACAATGAGACCAGACTGTATTCTGTAAAAATATATATCTTTATATAGATTTTAAGCAGCCTTGTGAATACAGTTAGCGAACTTTCAAATAGCGGTTCCAAGTTACTTAGTTCAGGTTGCCACAGTTCTTTCTAGCAATAAGAGTTCTTTAGGGCCTTCTGACCAGTTCAACAAAGTTCTTGTAGAGCGGGCGGCTTCCAGGGGAGCTGTCCCACGTCGCGTTGCCTTCCCGGGGTCGCTGTTCGTTGCGGCTCTCAGCCGAGCAGGTCACGGGTCATCCGGGGCAGCGGTGTTCTGTGGCGGCAGGGTCCTTTCCTCGTCGTCCGCTCCGACCCTGGAGGCGGCGGCTGCGAAGTGGCGGCAAGTGGCAGTACGGTCCCCAAGTGCAGGACGTACCCAGCCAAGTGCCGGTGCAGCTGTGTGCTCACAGCTGAGCTGTCGGGCAAGATACCGACCCAGTGGACTCTCGCAGGGCAACTGTCCGTCTTTACAAGTGGATTGGCTGCTCATGGCGCAGTCAACTCGAGAGCTCGGACCGGACGGGTCCTCCTTCGCTTTGCTCTCGGGCTCCCGATGCAGTTGCGGTCACGGTGTTCGGACCAGCGGCGGCTGGACCTCACTTTGCTTTCGCTGTTGCTTGGGGCCCCGGTCACGGTGGTCAGGTGGATGTCGTTGCCTTGGAGGAGATTCCTCCGTCGGTACTGCAGCGATAGGCAGCACACGCAGTCGCTTTCTTCAGGATGTAGCGCCCACTGGTCCTGGGGCGCTGGTCAGGGGGCAAGTTCACAGCAAGCCCTTGGAGATCGTTTCAGCAGAGTTTGGCACAAAGTCTTGTCAAGTAAAAGTCTTCTCGCAGTCTTTCCTTTTTCCTCTCCTTCGGCAGCAAGGCACCAGACACAGGCAAGAGACAGCACTCTTCCTTGTCCTCCACAGTCCTTCTCGTCGGGCAGAGTTCCTTCTGTAGCCCAAACAGGATCTAATTTTTCAAGGAGCAGGGCTCCTTCTTTTATACGGCATTTCTTTTGTTCTCCCAGGCCAGGGGGGCCTTTGCATAGCCACTTTCAGTCCTTGAGTACTCCGGTGGGGGTACTCCGGCTTCTGCTTTCAGTGTGAGGGGCAGGCGCATCAGACGCCCCACAGGAGGTGGAGCCAGCATTGTGCGGACAGGGGCCGCCAGAGTACCTTGTTGATGGGGCTTCGCCCTTCCTGGGCCAGGTGTCGGCTGAGTCATCAGTCGCTCCCCAGGGGGGTGGAGCCAGCATTGTGGTGGCAGAGCACAGCAAGATCCAGAGTCAAGAGCCACTCCTACCTCCCACTAAGGTGTAATCTGCGCATTCACCACCTGTCATCCCCCAGCCCTGTCACTCACACGTCCCAGACAGTCAGATACACATACCAGCAGAGGCGGGCTGAAATGGTTAGGCAAGCAAACGCTGACTTTCTAAAAGTAGCATTTGCAAACACAGGATACTAAAATAAACTTGACTACAAGAAATATTTTATCATCCTGAGTTCAGGCATACTAAACACGACGCGCTACCATGCTCCTTGAGCCTGCTGGGATTATAGGGTGTAATAATTCCAGCAGCTCAGTCTGGCCTAATGGAGCAGGTAGCCTTCAATAGTGAAATACGGTTTTGGTTGTAAGTCACTACTAGGACATGCCACACACATCAGGGCTTGTCCTACCTTACACCTACAACGCACCCTGCCCGCAGGCCTACCATAGGGGTGACTAATATGTAGTCAAGGGAAGGTTCGGGGGCTGGCAAGTGGGTGCACTTGCCCAGCTAGCGTGACAGTACGAGACCGCACGCGGGTTCTGCGGTCGCAGTTCCCAGACACATCTTTACGGCTGCTTCTGTGGGTGGCGCAACCAGCGCTGCAGGCCCACCAGCAGTATTGGCATCTACAAGCCCCGGCACTCCTAGTGCACTTTACTAAGGACTAACAGTAAATCCAATGAACCAATCATGGATACCAATCGCATGTACAATTTACAGTAGGGAGCACTTGCACTGCGGCACGGGTCAGCCGTGGCGCAGTGCCCTGAGTATCGGAAAACCAGCAAAACATCGGAGGCACATCAGCAAAAAGTGGAAGGGAAACTCACGCCAAGGTGCCAGGTCTAACAGGGAGTAAGTGAGTAGTAGTTTAAGTTAAGTTGGTTTTGCCAAGGGTTTGCTTCAAGAATTCTCTCTAAGGGTTTAGTCAACGCCGTTCCTCTGGAATAGAATGTTGGAGGTCTGGTATCTCCTTTCAGGACTCGATATTCCAGTTACCCGCGAGGGTAGAATGGAAACGCCCGAGCTGGATTTTCTCGGCAGGTGAAAAGACAGCGTCTTTCTCAGCGCGTCAAGGAGGAGGAGGGGCGGCGTCCGTGGGCTTCTCGCATCTGCTGGGCTCTGCGAGGGACAGCTGTTCTGCTCCTGTATTCACCATCACCATCGCGTTTGCTTAAGGTAACGTTGGTATTATTTATAACTGAAAGGTGCCTTGTTTGACGTAAGTTTTTGGACATAAGACGTCAATAAAGATGTCACTAAGAACTGGTCGTTCTTACAGTGTTCGTTAGAGTTCTATTACTAATCAAAACAAAGCAAGCGGGGCTTTCCCAGGTTGCTGGGGGTTTAAGCTGTTGAAAGAACTTGGTGCGTTATCTAGGAATCTAAGATAGTGGCTTCTGCTGTGTCATGTACTGTAATGAAATGCAGAGACGAATTACTGAAATATGGCTCTGATCGTTTATGCTTTATAGGGATATGAATTGATTATAGCCGTATAGGGGCATAAGGTCACAATATTGATCGGGGTCCTAGATAGAACACAACATCCACTCCACGAATTTATGTCCATCAAATTACTAAAAACGAAAGCAATAAGATGCGCGTGTATTCCTACCCACCCCAAAATACAAATTGCATTTGAAATGGCGTATTTGAAATACATGAAAAATATAGGTACTGTACGTCTTTAACCATAGTAGTCATTCAAAAAACTATTGCATATGTAATCAGTTGAACGATTTTGCGAAAGAATTACACATGAAATGTCTCTTAATACAGAAAAAGAAGGGCGAGACTATTTCATCACATATAAATGCATTTGCTGTAAAAATGTGCTAGAGGCCGAGGTAAAAATTTTCTTGTCTCTAGATTTACTAAAAATAGAAGTTCTGTTCTTTATGAATAGTTCTACTTTAAGCAAAAGTGTTTGTGTCAAAAAAAAAGGTAAATATTTTGAAAATGTTCAATTAAAAAAAATAATAATTCTCATGGTGAACGGGGGAATAGAGTTCCAAACGCTTTTCAGTTGTTTTTGTTGATCAAAACTGAAGGCCAAATTCAGAGTTCATGGGAACGCTGTGCGCCGGAATGCTTTCCAAAAAATCATTGTTTCTGTTCAGGGGAGAACATCATATCAGACAAGCTTTCAAAGAATAGGTCTACATATTCAGGTGACAGTTTGACCAAGTTCGATAATGCTGTAACTTGGCAGGTGTGAGAATGATTGCTATCATCGATGTCTGGATCAGCAATGCTCACAGAAGGCCGGACCTGGGTGATGTTGCTTTTATGTATCGCTTCACTGCCGCCACCTAGTCGTAGCGCAGGAGTCTCAATGAATGCCGTCATCAGGATTGGTAGCCGCTGGGGACAACACGATGCATGAGCCGTTACAGGACTTAGCAAAGTATCGATATCCATTGGTACTGCTGATGGTAGTGCAAGACAGGTGTCTAACACGCATTCTTCTCCGCATAGCATACATCGAAGCACAGGTAAGATGCAGGTCTTCCATATGGGTCTGAATGAAAGAAACCATGTCATGTTCAGATCTCTCAGCTGGGCCAATCCAAGGACTCTAGTTATGCGGTCCCGGTAGCGTACTGCTAGGATCGTTTCTTCCATCCTTGCCGGAGTCATGTCTGTGTTTTGGCTTGCCATATCGGAGCAGGAGGGTCAAAAATAAAATGCCTGCTACAAGTCCCAAAATCAGTGGTATGCCGCCAAAGACTGAATGGACAACATTGGGAATAATGCCCAGGATTGCTTTGAATGGTGTTAACAGTCCCGAAAAAATTGTTTTGGCATTCGACATATTTAGGATTTGGCTTAGCATTTCTGTGAAATGCATGGGGCAATTTGTTGATAAAAGTTCATGAATCTCCGATGCTGTCCTTGCAACTTGGAGATCATACGTCTCTTTTGATGACGTGATGGGCACTGTTGTCTGTAAAAGCACAGACTTCATTCTGCTTAAAGTATCAATTTGTATAGAAGAGACATTCAAAGGAGGCCAAATCGGTGTCTCGGAATCTCCAGGGCCCTTTGGAAACAATGCTTGCATACAGCAAGTGACCATGGAAGTCACGCTTATGAGATATGCTTTCCCTGGCACCAAGCCACAACAGCTGTCATCTGTTATTAGAATGTAACTCCTGTTAGAAAGCTGCCTAAAGAAGGGCTCTATCTGCGTTGCAGGTGTGACGTGTTGGTGGCATGAAAGGTTGTTTGAAGTTCCTTCACAGGCCCGCGTAAATTAATACCCTGGCACAAAAGTATACCGCTTAGTGAATGTTTGCAATTTTCACCACTAAGAAATACATTTTTGTTGTTGTCACTATAGCATGTGTGTGTATGTGGTAATTTCCATGCTGACTTAATGTACCCTTTACCCAATTGTTCATACTGGCCTGTCGGTATATACTCAAGGCAATTTTTAAATCGGAAAGTTGTTATCGGAATTGTGATAATCCTGTGTATTATCCATTTAATGACAGGTCTTTCTGACATTGTCAATGGCAATCTCTCAAGTTTTTCGATGCTCAGGATTGTATAGTCTGCTCCTTTCTGTGCCAAACTGATTTGTTTATCAGTAAGGTTAAAGATGGAAAACAATGACGTTGTGTTGATTAAACGCCATGGCACATAGCCTGAACGAAGATTTTGCAGCGTCCAGCCTAGCTGTACAATAGAACGTAATTACGACTGGCCATGTTGTAACATTAGCAAGTCTTTATCTATTATATCGATGGCAGATGATACAATACTGTCCAGTGAATATATTCTGGAGGACAGAGTCATTAACCCATTGTCCACAACAGAAAGTGATTTTTCCAAATTTATACAATCAATTTCTCGTATTTTTTCAGCTGTTTCAATTTGCATTACTTTCCATGCCTCGTTGTATGCCGCATATACACTTGCCGCTATGAAACGTTTTTGACACTGTTTGTGTGGTCCCATAATGAAATCGCGCAAGTCAGCACCATCTTTAAGTAAAGATAAATGTTGGTTAATTTCTGCCAGTGTGGATGATTCTAGCCATTCAAGGCACAGTTTCCCTACACTGTATGTTGTTACTATCCCTGGATGTTGTCTCTGGGAGTATCTAAGGTCTGGTCTGGTCATTTTTAACCCCTGTGTTTTGCTTAGGAATCTATCTTGACAGTTATTCGTGTCAGTAGGCCAGATTAACCACTTTTTCCAATCATGATGTGTTCTGTTTAGATGTAAAACTTTTGATACGTCTATTTCACTCTCTGTGGTTGCATTATCAGGTATCGGCTTTGGAATAGACGGTTTGTTAAGGTCTTTAATCTTAGCTAGGCCAAGACAGATTGTTTGGTGAATTATGTCATTTAAGAACATTATTTGTTCTGGGATCAAGCAGGCTCGAAATAATGCTTCTAGACCTTGTACCTGCCAATCTTTTGTACCCCAGATGGTTTTTGTTTCAACGTTGTTTTTCCAGAAATCAAAACCAAATGTCATCATTTTTTCATAAAACGCTTCTGAATATATCAATTTAGTATTTGTCAGCATTGTTTTCATCCCTGTTTTATCCAAAGTTTGTAATAAAACGTTTCTGCATCACTTGTGTTAAACCCTGAGAAATATTGGAATTTCTCATAGAATGTTTTTGAACTACTTTTAGGTGGAGTAGCACAATGTTCCCATTGGTTATATTTAAAAACATTTCTAGGTTGTGCAGATTTATGTAAGTAGTGGTCTGTGTAATGTGAGAAACAGTACATCTGTTCATAATTAGATGAACCTTGTAAATAATCATGTTCTTGAAATCTTGCTGACAACACTAAATCCAACATCATATTATCTATACTTTCAAAATCCCAATCATCAGAGAATGTACTTGGTTTTACAAAGTCACTTAATGAAACCTTGAACTGGTGAGGATATTTCAAGATCTCGACCGGGCCACATACTTCATATTCAGTCTTGTCCCACACTACCCCGCTGGGTATTGGAATGGCTGTGACATTTACTGATGATAGTCCTCTTTTCTTGACGTGAGATGATTTGTGTGGTTTCAGGACTAAGTTGATGTTCTGACTTGCTGTGTTCATTGAACTGTATTTCTCCTCAATTAATTTTCCAAAACAAAGTATCACAATGAGCCAAAGCAGGAGGAAAAATACACCTAGCCCAAACCAAAATTCTAACCATGGAGAAATAAGGTAAGTTTCCTTGAGTTGATGAAAGAGTTCTGTTGTTTTTTCTTTGAAAGTCTTTGTTTCTGGCGTCACTTCAGGGTCGTTTTGATCTTCAGAAAAGTTATCGAAATTGATGAAGTAACCAGAGGCAGTTCTGTCAATTGTTGGAATTGTTTTCTCAATTTGCTTTTCATTAGCACATTCTGATGCCACATCATTGTAGACTGGTGTTTCATGACGAACTGTTTCAATCTGTGTTTCAAAAGGCACGAGTTCCATGGCATTATTGCAAAGTCCCTCTCTGTGCACTGCAGGTTTATCAAATGTGATTAGTCTTTGAGTTTGAACCTCTTGGATTGTTGCAAATTTGGGTATTCTGTTATTTCTTGGGAGTCCACTTGGCCTACTGTTGATTATAGGCCACATGATTGTGGTTTTACCAGGTCGATTGATACAACTCGGTTCTCCTTTTTACCAGCGAGGGGCGGTAGTACTACTGATCTTGTTCCGTTGATTGCTAAGACAGGTACTGCTTTTCTGTAAGAAGGCCCAAATTCCTTCTTCACCGCTATTTTCTCTCTGACCAGATCCCCAATCTTTGGAATCCAGACGGGTCTTGCTGGGACTGGTGGTGTGTCTTCAGTGGTAGTTGGCTGTTGCTTTATTTTTATGTTGCTTAAGGATTTTCTTGTTTTGTTCAAGTCCTGTAAAACAGCCAAACGATCTTTGATGTCAAAGTCTTTATTCTTATCTTTAACCACTGAAGCCTGACTATCAAGATCCTGAACATGCATTCTAGTTCCGAACAATAGTTTGTACGGGCTGAAACCTTTTAGAGAATTTCTTGGCAAATTATTTAGACTACGTTGGACACTTATTAAATGTTTGACCCACCCATCACCCGAACCTAATACCTTCGCCGTTATAGATTGCTTTATGTCTCGGCTTTTTCTTTCCACTACACTGTTCCCCTCAGGGTGAAATGGACAAGAGAATCGCAACCCAATGCCCATACTGGTCATGGCCTCCCTATAAGCTCGAGAGCTGAAAGCAGGACCCTGGTCAGAATGAAACATGGCAATTGCGTATGTGCCGATAAAGACTCGCAGATCTTTTATAACAGTTTTTGCGTCAGCCGAGCGCTGGGGCCACATCCATATGAATCTCGTACCGGAATCCACTGCGACCATGATATATTTATAGTTGCCATCCCTTTGTAAGGGACCACAGTGGTCCAGGTAAACACATGCTAATGATAATAATAATAATAATAAAACATTTATTGAGCGCATGGCTGCACAGCTGTGTATCCCCGCGCTAATTGCTGAAGACTCTCATCCAAGAATCAGGTCGGGGGGAAGAGATGGTTTATCTGAGATGAGAAGGGATGTCTGCGCTGGTCGTTTTACTGTTGATACTTTTATTCTTTGGCATATTTCGCTTTCTAATACATATTTCTTAGTTTGTATTCTCATGCGGGCCACCAATATCTCTGTTTTAATAATGATATTGTTGCGGAAACGCCAGCGTGTGCAGAAGCAAGCCCTTCATGTGCCGCTGTAATTAGTCCTAACCTGTGTTCCATGTTTGGAATTACTCTATCCCCCACTCCAGGGATTCGAGCAAAAGGAACATTATTCGTATCTGTTAAATATAAGTACTTTTCTGGAAAGCCTTTTGGGAGTGTTTTTCTGTCATCTTTTACTGACGCACTGACAGCTTGTAGTATATCGCTGTCTATTTTTGTTTTTGACCGGGTGATAGCAGCTACGGAAGCTGTTTGCACAGCTGCCTTCGCGACTTCATCAGCCAATGAATTCCCTGCAACTTGAACGCCATCACGTTGATGACTCAGAGTGTGTATCACGTGAGTCTTTTGTAGTTCCTTCTGTAAAAGAACTACTTGTTCCCAAAGCATTTTATGCTTAATTGTGCCACCTTTTGCATCTTTGAACCCATTTTCAACCCAATTCTGCAAATATTCATTATAAGATTATATGCAATAATATGAATCGCACACTATAAATGTGGGGAATTCGCGATCGGTATTTTCACGAGCCATCTTAAATGTTAGTAGTTCAGCTCGCTGAGCTGTACAATATCCTAGAGATTGTGTCTTAGTGACCAGTGGTCTAAATTTTCCTTTGTGCCAACGACCTTTAACAATCGCGCACGCAGCACTGTAAGCTTGTTTACCCCCAACTGCGGGTTGTGCTGATCCATCTGTATATATGATGCTTCCGTATTGTTCTAGAGGCAGGATTTCGATTGGCAGAGGACATTCATATTCATATTGTAAAAATTCCTGTGTCTTTAGGTTAGGATCAAATTCATACACTACGTCCGTTGCAGCAAGAGAATCAACCCATTGGATCCATCTTGGATGCAGAGCTTTAGCATTTGGAATGCTCGCTTTAGTTACCGCTTCTAAAGCAGGTATAGGTGTGACGATTATTATTCGTTTACCTTGTGCTAGGGCCCTTTCTTTGGCTACAGCAGTCTGAACCGCAGTTAGAATTTTTTCCGTCGAACTGAATTTTATTTCAGCTTTTGTGTACAAGTGAGATTTGTAAGCTATTGGTACAGTTTCTCCCTCATTAGAGGTCAGGTACGTGAATCCGCATCTTCCTGGGATGACTCGGATTACAAGGTTGCGTGTATTGTCACGTGTTTCTAATTTTGTTTTTGTTAACATGTCTGTTTGCAATGATCTTAAAATTTCTGTGTGTTTTTGAGTCCAGTTGATTGGTTTAAAATCAGGTTTTATTAATTCATAGAGAGGTTTAACCCTCTCTGCATAATTTAGAATGTAAGTTCTTCAGAAATTCAGGAAGCCTAGAATTGATTGTAAGTTCTTCAGCGTTTTAGGTGCTTGGAGTACAGCGCACTTCTCTAAGAAGTTGTCCGCTAGGCTTTTTCCTTCACTTGATAATTCGTATCCTAAAAATAAGACTGTCAGATGGGCAATCTTGACTTTTTAAAGTTGAATTTGTAACCCTCTGCAGCGAACCCAAGTATTATGGCGTTCACCCTTTTCAAGTGAGTATCCAAGTCGTCGCCTGTTAGATAGATGTCATCGACATATGATAATGCCTCATCATCATATATTTGTAGTAACTCTGTTACTCTGGCTGAGAATAGTCCTGGGCTGTTCTTGAATCCCTGCGGGAGCCTACAGAAATATTTCTGTGACCCCATTATTGAGAAAGCAGTCAAGTATCTGCTTTCTGGTGCAATATTTTGACAAAAGAAACCATTAGATATGTCTAATGTTGTTTTGTATTTTTTGCGAACTATGTTATTCATTAGTGCAGCACTATGCGAATTTTGTACTGCAAATGTTTTGCAACATGAGTTAAGGTGTCTGTAGTCCAAAACTAGACGATATGAATCGTTCGGTTTGGAGACAGGAAACAAAGGATTGTTCATTTGAGAGGTGCATGTTTCAATCACCCCCTGGTATTCAGGTTGATCAAAAATCTCCCTGACCTGTTTTTTAGCTTCTTGCTTAATGGGATACTGCCTTTGTGCAGTCGGTTGACTTTTTAACTGGATTTTGTGAGGAGGAGAGTCCTCATCCCATCCTACATGATTCTTATATAATGCTGGTGCCTGGGCTACAACCCATTTCCTCGCATATATATATTTAGTGTGAATTGGAATGTGATTTGAGAAGGCAGGCATAATCATTTCTTCCCCATGAGGGCACTCCCTGACAAACTCCGGGGGCCAATCTTTCTCAGCTATCAGGATGTCATAGCCTTTTGAGAGGTTATCCCAAAATAGACCCCTTATTTTCCTAGTCTTATCACTCTCTATACGCAGTGTTATTTCGTATATCTTATGAGGTTCGCTAACTCTGGTGTCAGCAGTTTCTACTTGAATGTATTCATTCGTGTCCACTGTCTCCAGATGATTCATCAGGATCTTGCGAGCTATGGTGATTTCTGCTGCACTGTATAGCATTGTCTGTGCCCACTCCTCGTTTTTCAGCTGTGTCCTCAGTATTCTCGGCATGTTCGATTACTCTAATACTGGCTACCTTCTTTCTTGGAAATTGTAATTTTTTACTTTGAGCAGGATCCTTGTCTTTGGACTTGGTGTGCTCTCCTGGGTCTGCTATGTAGAGACCTAGTAGAAACTAGGTCTGGAAACTGGGAGCTCACTCATAATGTCCCTAAGGTTTCAGGTTTGGTTAATATAGTAATGGAATTTATCCAATATTTACCAAAAAATGATTCTATATACTTATTTCCAAAGGAAAATTTATATGGCTTATTTTGTAACCATTATTTCAAAGCATCAAAACAAACATTTTTACATGCGTGAAATCATAAAATAATGATGTTAATTTTGCAATCAAATTATTCATCATACAAGTAAATGCAATAAACAAAAAACAACAAAGTCATAACTTTTCCCAATGCATTTCGGGTCGGATAGACCCTTCTTCAGGGGAATTACATGTGTGAAAAACGAGTCTGTATCTTGTGAGTCTGTATCTCGCACCTCAGTCCGATTATAGGCACTGCAAGGTTAATAAAAACAACAACAACAGTTGTATTCCTGTGGAACACAGAATGTACATAATAAAAATAGAATTAACACTCATAAAAATGGATGATATAAAGGAACGTGCTATTTAAGAGCGTGAGTATCACACCATAACATGCATCAAAAACCGAGAGTAGGAAAGGAAAATTGTCAATGCCCTGTGAATTCGGTGCACATTTAGGGACAATATAGTGTACAGAGAGTAAATTATGGAAAGGAATGAAGAAAAACTGACTGCACCGTGGTAAATAGAGATCTTAAGTGAGAGTGATTCCATGCAAATCGAGATTCGGTATGCAACTGCGGGAAAATGTACCTGTTGGAGACTTCAGAGTCTATGCACGAATCTGACTTAAACGACTGAAAGTGGGATGAGACCTGTGGGAGTAGTACGATGTATAGTCAGCATGAAACTAACTGTGCAAGGTCCTGTATGAATGAAAACGAGACTGTCTTACCAACCATGGAGGTTTCCCAGGGCTAGATTAGATCAAGTGCTGAAGTCTAGGAGGAACGTCTGTTGCTGTCACTATAACAAAGTAACGCATGCCGTTACTGAAAATGCCGCTCATGTGAACAAGTGTTAGCTATCAGGATAACCAGTACGTTATCTTACCGCTGTTCCACTGCCGATTACGTTGGACAATTCCTGTCGCGATTCTACATAAACTCGGTTCCAAACGAACCTGTTTAAAAGAGGATACATAAGGGGTAGATTGAAACCTACCCTCTAAGCGTTTAATTTGTTATGTATGTAAGGCGAACGCCATGAAGGCGCGGGCGCTTACCTTCCTTCTCCATCGGCTACACGACCCCTGACACACCAACAGCTTCCGGGATAAACATCCGGTTCAGAACTGAAACCTTATGTGCTGTGACGTTAGCGCGAAGGCTTCTAACTACGTGTAAACGGACTAGAGCCATACCAAGGTGAATGATTAATTCTAACTTCCCAAAGGAACGGGAGGCTAAAAAAGGCAAAAAGTAAAAATGTAGTAAATATAATAAATTGCTTGAGCTCGAACAAAGTACTGCGAGGGTCTGAAAAATTACTACGGGGGTGAAGTGAAAAAACACACGAATGGGTGTAAGTGAGTGATCAATAGAACTTAGCGAGAAAATATAGAAAAAGAAATGAAGAGGGGAATAGTGTCAATTCTTTACAAAAAATGACGGAAAATAGTCAACAAATCACAGAGAGCACATAGTTGGATGTAAATTCTACTAGTGCTGCATATGTATGTTATGTGATTTTATAGGAAACATACCATCTCATACTGGTCGTTGAGCCCTCCTGGTGTCAGTGTACCTAACATTTTTATCCAAAATGTCTCTCGCCGTGCAAGGGCTACATTGTGATCTTTGCCTTTGTGTCTCTCTACCACTTCTAGAATGGTAAATCTGAGCTGGGGTATCGAGTGATGGGACTTAATCCAATGTGTTGCTAGGCATGATGTTGTAGACCTGTTACGTATAGTACTTTTGTGCTCGATGATTCGAGTTTTAACCTTTCGAGAAGTTCTTCCCACATAGGTGAGTCCGCATGGACACAGTATAGCGTAGATTACCCCTGTGGTATTACAGTCTCCACTGTGTTTCAGACGGATCGCCTTGCCCGTGTGGGGATGCGTAAATTCTTTACTCACCACTGCATTGTTACATTGCCCACAGTTGTGGCATTTCCTCATCCCTTTGTAATGCACTTGTGCTTGATGTTGAGGGTCCTTCAAGATTTCTCTAATATTTTTTGCTCTTGTATGTGCTATGATCGGAAAGTTCTTGAATAAATTGGCAAAATCAGGTTCGTTGGCTATCATTTCCCATCTTTTTCTGAGGATCTGTTTTATCCTTTGTGACTGTGTGGAGTGTTTCATTACGAACACTATTCGATCATTGGACGATTTTTCTGTTTGCCTCAATAAGGCGTTTCTATCCATTGTGGAGACTTTTTGTACTGATGTTTCCAATATCTTAGGTGGGTATCCCCTATCAATATATCTTTTCACCTGTTCTTCAATCATAGTGTGGCAATTTGTTGAGTCGGAGGATATTCTTTTAATCCTTATTAGTTGTGAAGTCGGTAGATGGTCTTTTAGATTTTTTGGGTGGGCACTAGTGTAGTGTAGTGCATTATTTACATCCGTAGGTTTATGGTAAATGGTAGTTGTTATACCTGCAGGTGATTTGTTGATTTCAATGTCCAAGAATTGTATTTTTTGATCCTGAATGTTATGAGTGAAACGTATCCTAGGGTTGCGGTCATTGAGTTCTCTAATCAGTTCTTCCAACTCATCCTTTGTTCCACGCCAAATTATCAAAATGTCATCAATGAAACGTAGAAACAAAATTAGATTAGCTGTCCACCTCACATTAGATAAGATGAACTGCTGCTCAAAATAGGCCATGAAGGTGTTAGCGTATGCAGGCGCCCCTGAAAATCCCATAGACGTTCCAGTCTTTTGCAAAAAAAATTTTGATTTCCAAGAAAAATAACTGTGGTACAAAGAAAAATGTAACAGTTCTAACAAAAAAATCCCCAATGGTTGATCCACAGTTGATTGTAACAATCTCCATTCTATGGCTTCCAAGCCTTCTGTGTGAGCTATTGAAGTATAAAGTGCGACCACGTCAATGGTGCACAGTAATGTGGTTTCTCCAATGAGGTTGTTGACTGCATCAAGCTTCAATAGACAATCTGTCGTGTCTTTTAGGTAAGTATCCCACGTCTGTACCAATGGTTGTAAGTGATGATCAATGAAGCGACCTACTGGTTCATGAATAGAACCACATCCTGCCACGATGGGTCTAAAAGGTGGGTCAGTGGTGCTTTTGTGTATCTTGGGTAACATATAAATATGGGGTGTTTGCGGTGTGTTTGTTCTTAGGTATCTGCCGGTGTTGGTATTGATGACTCCTGATTCCTCTGCCTGAATGATCATTGTGTCCAATAATTTACTAAATTCCTCAGTGGGATCCTGATCCAATTGTATATACGTGTCAATATCCAAAACATGCTCATCCACTTTACGTTCATAAAAGGAGGTGTCCATCATCACCAATGCTCCACCCTTGTCCGCCGGTTGAAATGTGATTGACGTGTCTTGTTTGAGATCATTGAGGATTCTCTTTTGTTTTAAGGACAAGTTCTGTTTCTTGGGTGATACGTATTTGATTGTCTCTAAATCTTTCTTCACTAACGTTTCAAAGTTATCCAGTATTTTGTGTGTTATGGGGGACATGAATTTACTCTTTGGTTTAAATTTCTCTTTAGTTCTTGTGGTCCCGTCAGTCATCGTGGTTGAGAAAAACCATTTCAGTCTTAGTTTACGTAGAAATTTGAAGAGGGCGATCTCTGTTTCTAGACCATTTGACACATAAGTTGGAACGAATGATGTCCCCTTATTAAGAACTTTCTCTTCTTCTGATGTTAATCGTCTACTCGAGATGTTGACTATCAAGTTGTTTTTTTGATTTGTCTATGTGGTCGTCCTGTCTCCGTGGGTTTTTTTGTGACCTTTTCCCCTGCGGGTACATCTATTCTTGACTCTGTGGATTGGTCTGGTGGGTGGACAGCTGCTTGGCCCTCCGCTAAAAAAGAAGGTTGCAAGTTCTGCGAAGTTCCAGATGTTGTGGCTTGTTGTGTAACTGAGATTATTGAAGTAGGTGCTGGTGGTCTTTGTAGTGAGAGATCCTCATCCTGCACCACACTTTCTTCTGATGAGGTATTCCTTGGTGTTTTGCTGGTAAATCTTTTATGTGCATAGGCTTCCGCCCATGTATAAACCTCATCTCCTGGGTCTGACCGTCCTCTTCTTTCCGATTTCTGCGAAAAAGATCGAGAGGGACGTGTATCAATACTTTGATATCTATCAGGCTTTTTCAAGTTATCCCTATTTCTAAGGTTATATCTTTTCTCAGAGTGCTCCCTCTGGGGAGACTGGTGTTCTCGAGTCGGAGTTCTTTCCTTCCGTCGAGGAGACCTTCCTCTGGACTGGAAAACGTTTTCCTTGGGAGTGGATTGTTTATTTCCATCCCAGCTCTTTTTAGGAGTGTTTAGATTATTTTTAATAAATAATTTTTCAGGATTTTCGAGTAGTTGGGGTTTCACGGTTTCCCACCCAAACTATCTCTACCTAATTCTTCATAGCATTTTTCTATAATTCTGGCAAGCTCAATTGGTTGATCTGTTATATCTGTTTCCTTTAATTTCTGGCGGATCGCCACAGATGCTGCTTCTCCTTTTATGTTGGCTAGTAATATAGCAGAGACCTACTTGAAGTCTTTCAGTAATTTCATACCAAGAGTTAAAGCAGGTTCTGGACCGTATTCATTCTGAATCTGTTTTAGCACATCTGGTATTACCGCCATTGACGGAACCCCATGTGTTTTTGTGTAAATGGAAGCAAAGACTGTACCCCAAGTGTCACAGTCCTCCACATGTGATGCGAGCCCCCTTGGAAGACAGATGGTCAGAATTCTGTGTTTCTCAATAGGGGTGGTATTCGGAAATACTGCCTCTATTTGAGTAATTTTCTGCGCTAACCAGAAAGGAAATTGTTCCCGTTTTATGGGTGTTTTACCAAGACATGATTGTATGTTCTGTGGTGTAATTTTATTTGTGTTCCCCTGATGAGGGGTCAGCTGTGGAACATTAACAGCTGTTTGGACTGTTGCAGTCCGCATTACATATTGGACTAATTGTCTATGTATTTAATAATGCTTTTAGCTGTGCTAAAAGTTCTTCTTTTGACATTTTTGCAATGTCCAGATGTGGTGTGTAGCTGGCTAGAACCGGCAACGTTGCTCCTGTTCTACCTAGTGGACCGAGCCTGGTAATATGATTATTGTGTTTTAGGGTGCCTTTACACCAGAGCAGATGCTCTTGGTATTTTAATGGGATTTCAATCTCCTCGAAAGGAGCGTACTCATCCGGTGGATCCTCTATTTTATAATAGTGGAATTTGAGTGTTGTAGCGTTTGCCGCTGGAAATTTTATCCAAGAATAGAATACCTCTGTCTGCCGATATTCGTGTGCCTCTATCACGAAGACGACTGTGCCACCTTGTGTGGTCAGTCCGTTTTCTATAAGTTTTAACATTATAGTTTTTCTTATGTTGACCGGAATGATAATCGCACCCGGTTCATTAATTCCTGTAACATCGGGACCCTGCTGAGTCGCATTTACTGCGGCTTCAGCGGTTCCGTTGTTTGCTTCTGACATTGTATAAATGAAAGTTTTGCAGAGCAGGTCTCCAAGGAGACAAAGATTAGGTGCACAATATTTTAGAACACTGTATCCTTCAACGTTGAATACACCAGAAACTCTACATGGGAATCTCTTCCTACTAAGTTCGGGCGGATTTTAACCTTTCACCCACTCCAGACGTCTATTGGAGTATTCACGGGAGAAAGGGTCTGTGTGAAAAAGCACGACTGAGTTACTCTAACGTCTTGCATTAGTTTTATCGCCTTACCAAACGTTGGGCGCCATGTAGTGTAGTTCCTATTTTCCCTATAGGCCCTGCGCATTGGAATAACATAAACAGCAGTGTGGACGTAGAAGTGCGGTCTTCTAGGTCTCTACTGACTATGTTAGACTTAATTGGGTTTGTACCAGCTAGCTCAGAGGTCACCGGAAACTTTCTTGACTGAATAGGAAGTGATCAACTTCCCTGGCTCAGACAAGAAGAGATTCAGCTTTCCAACAACCGCATTAACATGACAACTTTGCTCCTCAGAATAAGAGTCAATCTCTAGAGTCGTGTGAAACAATAGACAGCTATTTCACTCAGTCAGTTGTGCAGATTACTTTCACCAGTATGCAGAGAATAGAGAGACGGGCGTTTTCAATAAAAGGTATTATTTATTGAACAGTCTTTCTTCTCATGCAAGAGAAATGAATTGCCACAATTGCAAGACTTGTTAATATAAAAAGTGCGTACAGTAAAAGGAGTATTGCGAAATAATACTGTAAAGTCATACGATAGTTAAAATGAATAAAATACATACATTCATATATACATTTGGCTAACGTCCTCAACTTGTGCTTCTAACTACGTCTACCCCGGTGTACCTGACCTAAGCCTAATACTTGGGAGGGAGTAAGTGAGTAGTAGTTTAAGTTAAGTTGGTTTTGCCAAGGGTTTGCTTCAAGAATTCTCTCTAAGGGTTTAGTCAACACCGTACCTCTGGAATAGAATGTTGGAGGTCTGGTATCTCCTCTCAGGACTCGATATTCCAGTTACCCGCGAGGGTAGGCTGGAAACGCCGGAGCTGGATTTTCTCGGCAGGAGAAAAGACAGCGTCTTTCTCAGCGCATCAAGGAGGAGGAGGGGCAGCGTCCGTGGGCTTCTCACATCTGCTGGGCTCTGCGAGGGACAGCTGTTCTGCTCCTGTATTCACCACCACCATCGCGTTTGCTTAAGGCAACGTTGGTATTATTTATACCTGAAAGGTGCCTTGTTTGACGTAAGATTTTGGACATAAGACGTCAATAAAGATGTCACTAAGAACTGGTCGTTCTTACAGTGCTCGTTAGAGTTCTATTACTAATCAAAACAAAGCAAGCGGGGCTTTCCCAGGTTGCTGGGGGTTTTATCTGTTGAAAGAAATCGGTGTGTTATCTAGGAATCTAAGATAGTGGCTTCTGCTGTGTCATGTACTGTAATGAGCTGCAGAGACGAGTTACTGAAATATGGCTCTGATCGTTTATGCCATTATAGGGATATGAATTGATTATAGCCGTATAGGGGCATAAGGTCACAGTATTGATCGGGGTCCTAGATAGAACACAACAGTACCCTGTTACCATCTTTTCTGACCATAAGAACCTACAGTTCTTTGGATCACTAAAAGCATTAACTCCACGTCAGATGCGCTGGTTACATTTTTTTAGTTCATTTGACTTTGTTATAACCTATAGACCAGGTGCACAACAAATTCAATCTGATGTGTTATCTAGATACGGACATACCTCAGACATGAAACAAGACAAAATAGGAGAACCCTATTCCTCTCCAAAAACTTTTGGCACCAGTACAACAGAAGGATTTCATCGCAGATCTACATAATGCACACATGCAAATGGCACCTCAAGATTGGTTAAAGGATTACCATAACTCAATACAACGAGGTTTATTGTATCACGACAACATGCTGTTAGTGCCCACCACAGAATAACAGACACAGGTGATAATTTGGCATCACGCCTCACCGTTGGCAGGTCATCCGGGCTGGTTAAAAACCCTGGAAAATGTGCGAAAACACTTTTGGTGGGACAATATGAGTAAGGACATTAAGCAATTTGTCACTACCAGTCCAGTTTGTGCAAGACATAAATCTTCTCATAAGGCCCCTGACGGATTGTTAATACCAATGCCATCACCCAAACAACCTTGGCACACTGTGAGTGTAGACTTTATTGTAGGTTTACCACCAGTAAAATCCTTCACAACAGTAGTAGTGATAGTGGAGTTTTTTTGTCTAAAATGGCACATTTTGTACCATTACGGAAATAGCCAACTGCGGCAGAATTTGCCAATATTTCTATAAGAGAAATTGTGCGTTTACATGGTTTGCCAAGTAAAGTGGTGTAAGACCGAGGTAGCCAGTTCAACTCTACATTTTGGAAAAAATTATGCGAAAAACTGAAAATAGATGTGGCATTATCCACTGCTTTCCATCCAGAAATAGATGGACAAACTGAACGACCTTACTTCAAACGGTACGTTGTTTATTGGCTGATTATTCTAGTGAATGGTTGGAAGCTCTCCCTGTAGCGGAGTTTGTTTATAATAATACAGAGAATGCAGCTCTACTTTGCTCACCATTCTATTTCATGCAGGGGTATCATCCAAGAGTTATACCCATTTTATTAGAAGATTCCCTGTTGCCTACAGTAACAGATAGACTAACGAGATTAGGTGACATACAAGACAAGGCCAGGAAACATTTATTAAAGTACAAAGAAAGCATGAAAAGACAAGCAGACAAACACAGATCTGAGGCCCCAATGTTTAAAATCGGTGACAAAGTATGGCTCTCCACAAATAACCTAAATATAGAGGAATCCCAAAAGCTGCAACCACGTTTCATTGGACCCTTTAGTATAACTGCCATAGTAAACCGGGTAACAGTAAAATTGGACTTACCAAAAGAATACCCAGTACATGCTACATTCCATGTGTCCTTGCTTAAGCCGTACAACCCAAATACCCGACCCGAACCACCACCTCCACCCATACCAATTAATGGAAATCTAAAATATGAAGTGAAAAGCATAAAATATGCAAAAAGGATTCATGAACGTCAGTTTTATTTAGTAGAATGGAAAGGATATGACGAAGCTGAGAATTCATGGGAACCAGCCTCCTATGTACATGCCCCACGGTTGATTAGACAGTTTTATCTAAAAAATCCAGGGAAACCCCGTCCAGTAGGAGGGCCTTTGAGGGGGGCGACTGTTAGGGTTTGTGCACAGCAAAGAGCATGTCCCCTCTCATTGCACTAATGGGTCTGTAATAGCTCTCTTTAAACATACTACTGAAAGCCTTTCGTGTTATCTCAGCCCCTCCCTAGGACTTCTGTGTATGTTGCTCAATGTATTCACAAGTTTGGACATTGCTTTCTTGTTTGCACATTGGACCTTGAATTTACCAAGGCTTGTTTAGAAATGATTGGACCTTGCTTTTACCAAGGCGTATTTAGAACACTCCTCCCTAGGCCATGTGTTACTTCAACTCATTAGCATAATAACTGAAGCTCTGCACACCTGCTTGTGAGAACCACACCCAGCTCTTCAAACCACACCCAGCCCTGTCTATAAAAGGCACCCCTGAGCCTCACCCAGTGCTTGTGCTCGTCTACCTCCCACTTACCTGAGAACAGATCCTTCGGCGCTGGCACTCCTGCTCTCTCCAGACCTTCATTGACTTCAACGGGCGCGGCTTCTGGCTCTTCCTTCTTCTGGTTTCTGGCTACTTCTTGCCTCAGCCCCTCTTCTGTCCACTGCAATCGACCTGCAATAGAGAAAGAGGTCAAGGTTAGACTGATCAGTATCCCTTTTCAGCAACAAGTAAGTGCAAAACCTTTTATTACCTGAAAGAACTTTATCGGCGATTTCTGGATTCATGTAAAGACAATTTGGAACAAGATATCTCCCACGACCTGGGTGGTTCAAACCCTTTGTTACAAGAATACTTTGTGGAACTTTGTGAAATAAACATTGTTTTACATGGAACTTTTTTAAGAATCGAACAGAGGAAACAATTTACAGCAAGGCAAACAGTAAATCAAGGACTTACACAAATTACCTGCTGTATTTTGATGTAAAAATACAGTATTTGTTTTATAAAAAGTCTGGAAATGTGTGAAAAGTGAGTTTGCTATTAAGAATTTAGGCTTTAGTTATATTAAGGTGACTGTTAGACGTTAGTAATTCTGATAATGATATTCGTTTGATTTTACAGAAGTTTTACAGTAACAGAAAGCATATCCCTGAACAGTAAACATTCCAAACCTGGAAGCTTGAGACCAGGATCCAAGAGGTACTTTTAGAAGAGAATTTCTAATAAGATTAAGGTTTAGTCAGGAACACATTTAGGGATAGGTTGCACTTATCTGTTCTTTGTTTATGTTTCATTAGGCACCAGTTTCTACAGAAGTCAGAGAGGGCCGCAGATTTTAGCAGCTCTTCTACAATGGAAATGCAAGAACGGTGTTGTCTCTCTTTTTTTATTTTATCCACTTCCCCCCTTCCCTTGAGCTTCTGGTTCTTAGTGCACTGTTTTAAAACTAGTGTGCTGGAACAAGCAGTTTCAGGGTGGGATTGGACTGTCTTCAACCTCCATCAGAACTGAACAGAAACTCAGGTGAGCTGGGCTTTGACACGTGATGGCTAAGACCGACATTGAGTCAGCCTTTAGGCTATTACCAGTGCACCCTGAGGATCACTATCTACTGGGTTTTCAGCTAAATTCCCACTTTTAATATGACAGGTGTATGCTAATGGGCTGCGCGATTTCATGTAAGTATTTTGAGATGTTCAGCTCTATGCTGCAGTGGGTCTTTGTCTTCAAGACAGAGCTCAGAGACATTGTACA
Organism: Lissotriton vulgaris; assembly: GCF_964263255.1. NCBI lineage: Eukaryota > Metazoa > Chordata > Amphibia > Caudata > Salamandridae > Lissotriton > Lissotriton vulgaris. The sequence continues at coordinate 1,848 of NW_028246541.1, read as the reverse complement.
CTACCTAGATGATTTCATGATCATGGGTCCCCAGCATCAAGTAAGTGCGGTCATGCCTTGGGCAAACTAGTGGAGATGTTTAAGGAGTTGTGAGTACCTTTGGCCCCCGGTAAGACGGTGGGACCAGACACTAGCATGTCTTTTCTGGGCATTGAGATAGACACAGTGGAGGGAGAATGCAGGTGGCCAAGCAGACAAAATCCAGGACTTCTCACAAGCAATAGAGTCTGCTTTGGCAAGTTCCAAAGTCACTCTGCATCAACTGCAGGTTTTGGTAGGCCAGTTGAATATCGCCCTCAGAATTGTTCCAATGGGGCGCCCATTTTCTAGATCTATTGCGCGCGCTATGGTGGGGCTTACACAGAAGCACCACCACATGCAATTTAAAGCTGAGGTGAGGGAGGACCTGACGATTTGGCGGAGCTTCCTGGAGGAATTCAATGGCAAGGTGATTTGGCCTGATCCTACTATATCTAGCAAAGATTTGTGCCTGGTAACGGATTCAGCAGGAAGCTTTGGCTTTGGAGCAGTCTTGGACTCTCACTGGTGTAGGGGCGATTGCCATTATCTTGGCATGAGAAAGGCCTGACAAAGAACATAGCATTCTTGGAGTTGTTCCCCATTGTGGTAGCTATAGATGTCTGGGCAGAGGTCTTCAAGAACAAGTCAGTCATCTTTTGGTCAGACACTATGGCTGTGGTAGAAGCCATTAATAGACAGGGTGCTACTTGCAAACATGTGTTGAAGCTGTTAAAGCATTTAGGGGCATATTACCAAGCAATAGCGATAATTATCGCTATTGCTTGGTTAGCGGGAAAAAAATATCGCCGAGCACCGAGGATTTTTACAGCTGAGATACCTTGCTATTATCAAGGTTTATCTCAAAAGCGGTAAAAATCCTGTGAAATGCATGAACATCGCTGAAAAATCAGCGATATTCATGCATTATCGTGACAATGCTCTTAGCCATGTTATCCACCTTCCATTGGATAACATGGCTAAGAACTGCTTTTAGCAGGCGTTAGCTTTTGGAGATATTCGCGCTTAGCGCGAATATTTCCAAAAGTTGTTAATAGGAGTTAGAGATGTTAGCGACTATTTTCAGTCGCTAACATCTTGGCACACCCACTTTGCATGTCATTAGCGATAATTATCGCTGACATGCAAAGTGGGCCCCTAAATGCCTGCTATCGCCTACAAGCTGTCGCTAACTGGTGTTAGCGACAGCTTGGTAATAGGGCGATAAAATTATCGCCGCATTAGCGGGAAAAAGTCCAGCTAATGCGGCGATAATGCCCTTGGTAATATGCCCCTTAGTCATGGCTTGTTTGAAGCTGAATCTGCTCTTTAGAGCAGCACATATACCAGGTGTGGAGAATCTGCCTGCTAATGCTTTGTCTCGCTCCAAGTTACAGGATTTCCGAAGGTATCACCTGCAGGCAGAGGAACAGATAACTGTTTTCCCGACATCTCTGTGGAGGATTGGAGCCCCGGTCTAGCTGGGCCAGTGGGAGCCTCGTTGAGCAAGCACACCCAGAGGACTTACCAGCAACACTTCCAAACTTACAGGGCATTTGCTAACCATGCGAGCCATGCGGCGCTTTTTTCAACAGGGGCGCTCTGCGACTTCCTGTTAGCTCTGAGGGAACAGGGGAGGCTGGCCTTTTATGCGAGGGTGCATGTGACTGCGATAGGTTTCTTTGCTAAACTGGCGGGGCAGCGTGACCCTGGCACGGCTTTCATGGTAAGAAGAGCCCTGTTAGGATGGGCGAGACTTGAGGGTGTTAAGAAGGATTGGAGGAGGCCCTTAGACCTAGGAACCTTGGGGGACATTGTAGCAGTGCTGCG